>NC_057751.1:14545080-14553370 GCF_004010195.1 Chiloscyllium plagiosum | reverse complement strand
TGATGGATGTGGAAGGCTCCTTTAGGGCCTTGGATAGAGATGAGGGAGGAGGTGTGGGCGCAGGTTTTACAGTTCCTGCGGTGGCAGGGGAAAGTGCCAGGATGGGAGGGTAGGTTGTAGAGGGGCGTGGACCTGACCAGGTAGTCACGGAGTGAACGGTCTTTGCGGAAGGCGGAAAGGGGTGGGGAGGGAAATATATCCCTGGTGGTGGGGTCTGTTTGGAGAGAACTACCCTGCTCTTCCTTAAACAATATTAGAAGAGCTTTTGCAACCTCTGAGGGGACACACAGTTTAATATCACATCCAGAAGCTGAGTGGGAATGCAGATTTGCACTGGCTGGCAATCCAAGTGTCCTGAGCTCTTGGTACAATCAAACACTTGGTCGGATTAAAACCGGTAAACTGCGATGTGTTGTGGAAAGTATCAATCCGACCATTACATATGTAAGAGGAGGACAGATGGGTCAGGGAGAGGTTTGAATAAATTGGTGTCCTTCAATGCCACTGCTCTCCTCTGAAACATGAAGTGTACTTTACGCCAAGTCTTCAGTCAAACTCACCGCTAAACCCACCAATCAGAGGCATCCAGTGCTGCTAACTGGTCAAGCCTGTGGCTCCAACTGCCTTCAAGGTACATTTAGTTCAGACAATAAGTGACAGGCTGCTGCAGCTTGGTGTCTGAGACCCATGCCTACCTCAATGAAGAAGTTGATCAAGTAGGGATCCTGGCTGAGTTTCGCACAGACCGTGGTAAGAAACTGCACTTCCTCCTTTTCCGTTTTGGATCCAAGGTCCTCGCCACACAAACGAATTAACTTCTAACAGCACAAGAGAGACAACATGGGCACTGTCAGCCTTGCACAAGTGTCACTGATTATCCACCATTTAAAACTGCACTCGGTCATCTTTAGTGGTCGAACCAACCCAAGCTTTATGACACAAATAGTGAACATGTTTCACAAACCACCCCCTTTTTCTTTGTGGGGAATGGCGGGGGAGGGGAGGGGCAAACAGCTGGGTGTGGTGGAGCACTTCCCTCCTTCTGTTCTGACATTCACAGGATTTTGCTTTAGAACAGCACAGTGGCTGAATGGTGACTACTGCTGCCTCACAGCACCAGGGACGCTGGTTCAATTTTACCCTCGGGTGACTGTGTGGAATTTGCACATACTCCCTGTGTCCGAGTGGGTTTCCTCCAGGTGCTCCGGTTTCCTCCCACAGTCCAAAGGTGTGCAGGTTTGGTAGATTGGCCATGCTAAATTGCCGATAGTGTCCAGGGATGTGCAGTCTACATTAGATTACCTACAGTATAGAAACGGCCCTTCGGCCCAATACCGACCCTCCGAACAGTAACCCACCCAGACCCATTCCCCTACCCTATAATTACCCCTGACTAATGCACCTAACATTATGGGCAATTCAACATGGCCAATTCACCTGACCGACACATCTTTGGATTGTGGAAGGAAACCGGAGAACCTGAGAACGGGCAAACTTCACACAGCCAGTCACCCGAGGTGGGAGTCAAACCCAGGTCCCTGGTGCTGAGAGGCAGCAGTGCTAACCACAGTGCCGCCAACTAGGTGGATTAGCCATGGGAAATACAAGGATAGTGTAGACGGGTGAGACTTGGAGGGATGCTCTTCAGAGAGTTGGTGCGGACTCGATGGGCCAAATGACTTTCTTCCACACTGTAGGGATTCTATAATTCGATACACCATGTGGTATTTCTGAGCCAAACAGAGCAGGGCAGGCCAACGCTCTGCAGTGAACTGGCTGAGTATGAACAATGGAGATTGAGCAGGCCTGAAGCCTTGCACAACAAGAGGACAGGCAACTGCACAACGTTTGGAGGGAGAGCAGGCAGGGAAAAGGGAGGAAACACAAAAGAAGAATGGCAGCAGCCCTGGTCAGCGAAATACCTACCTGCACAGGACGGTGCACATTGATGTGAGGCAGCATTGGCTGCTGAATCTGCCCCAACAGTTTGGTGATGAGGAGTAGCACTTGCTGTTTCATGCCAGGGGGATACTGCAGAAACACACACAGACACATCATTTATCATCAGAGCATGGCTTGGCTTTCTCAATGGGACACGTAACGCCCTGTCCATCCCCCCATAAACCTGCCTTCCTTACCCCAGCCTTGGCCAGTGTGCAGAGAGTCTCCAGGATCTTGTGCTGTAAGAGATACTCCATACACGGCCCCGTCTCGCCTCTTTCCATCTGCTTCTCCTCATAAACGAGAATGTCCACCATCTGCCTCAGGCGCCAGGGAATATCCGTCTGTTTGACTGGGAGCGTTTCATCTGTAAAGCACAACGGCCAAACAACATTTCCAGCGGGTCAAGATCCTGGGGAAGAGTCCAGGATAGCCAAATCCAATCCCTTATTTCTCCCATTAAAACCCATCCCTCCAGTCCCCCCCACTCTGTGCCAAAACCCAGTGAGTTGGTTTGGTTGTGATCTCTGGGTCACTTTGGCAGTCAGAATGAGGTACAGAGGTTTTGTGAGCAGTCAGGAGCTCTGGTTTCGAGTCTCACCAGGACTTGTTCGCCAAGGAAGGTTGGGCCGTAATGTGGCTAAATTTGCAAATCCTTCCAACACATGTAAATACGAAGCAGTAAGGGCTGGAGAGACTCCTGATCAGCCTGATGTTGGAAGGAAACCTCAAGTGTCTACCATCATTATCCATAACTCCAGGGCTATCACTGCTAATCACTCGCTAACGATAATGATTGTCCATCTCGGACGTTCTATGTCACAGGTCATGGGTTCTATGGGTCTTTATCCAACTGATCAGCCTGATCCGAGAGTCACATCTCTGACCACACATTTGGCTGGTGGTTCTGGGCCGTGGATTTGTCCTTTCATCGGTTCCTTTACTGTACTTCCTCTTGCTGTGAAAGAATTTTTCTGATCTTGGGTCTCCCATACCTTGACATCTACGTTGCATTTCTTGAGGGAGGTCTTCGAAATATTTCCTTTGTCCTCCTCTTGTTCAAGTGCCTTCCTTGAACTCGGCGAAGAGATTTACTTTAGTCGCTGGAACTCAGGCAAACGAAGGGCTTTTGCCCGAAACGTCGATTTTCCTGCTCCTCGGATGCTGCCTGACCTGCTATGCTTTTCCAGCACCACTCTAATCTAGACTCGGGTTTCCAGCATCTGCAATCCTCACTTTTGCCAAACTAAGCACGTGGCCAGCCCAGCGGAGTTGGTCTCAGATGATCTTGATGTTGGTGCTATTTACTGCTTCAAGGACGCGTCTCCCCACTTGACACGAAGAATCCATTTCATACAGCATTGATGTCGCATCTATAGGAGCCATATGGAAATCGAAAGGATGACTGCCTTATCCACAAGGATTGTACAATGAGTATGGATGATATGGTGGTCAATGACTCTCATCCTTCGGTGTCCAAAGTCAGCACTCACATTGCACGCAATGTTGAGTCTCTGCATCAACGTCGGCCTAAGATAAGAGGTAACCTCCTGGATACCTGTTCCATATTTGGACGATTTCTCCATGGAGGAATGGACCACAAGTTGGTAAAGGATTTGATCTTTTTGAGATTGTGGCTGAGCCCAATTCCTTGGTCTGCTTCCACAAAGGCATGAGGCAAGGCTTGAAGAATCTCTTCTGAAAGAACAGAGATGACCTTGTCACCAAAGCACTGAAGTTCCACAAGCAAGGTCGGTGTCGTTTTCTTGGATTTCAACTTTTTGAGATTGAAAAGTTTTCCATCCATCCCACAGACAATGTCCATACCACCGGGAAGTTTGTATTTGATGAGATAAGATGAAGAAAGGAGTGGGGCATCTTTGCTTGACCCCGTCTTGACCTCAAAGGGTTTGGTCACATTCCTGTCAGTGAAGACCATCATCTTGTCATAGAGAAGACACGAGGATACTGACTAATTTCACCAGACAGGTGGCCTTTGGGTAATCCATCGCACTTCCTGATGTATTGAGTTAAAAGCCTTGGTCAGATCAATGAAGGGCCACATATAGTGGTTGGTGTCGTTAGAATCTTTGCAGATTTTTCAGAATTTTTATGATCTCCTTTCATCAATTTTGAATTGTGAACTGGCAATGACTTTGGGACCGCCTGGGGTAAAAGAAAAGGAACAGATCGAACAAGCTTTGTTTGTTTGAGAGGCCAGGCATTGCAGGTTGAGCCAAGATTCATATGATTCGAACGGATACAGCAAATTGCACGATATGGGGTCAGTACCTGCGAATTGGTTCTGGCAAATCTGGAAGAGATCCTATTTATAAGCAGGTGGTAGCTGTTGAATGGTAATCGTGGTCTCGGGGGGAGTCAGTCTGTCAGGTGGATTCAGAATTAAGGCTTTTTTTAAATTATGTTTTCTTGACAAGCGTCATAGATTTATACAATGTAGAAAACGCCCTTCAGCCCATCGATGGAGAGACATAAGATGATTGTTGATGCCAAGAGGGAGCCCCGAGAGTTAGTTTACAATTTCATTCTTGGTAGCGATTCCAATTTCATGTTTTCTGGGTGGATGTTTGGGTTTCCCTCTCCAGAAGGTGTGACCACCACCGTCTTCACTGAATTGCCCTGTGCCTGCTATTCACATTTCCTGCAGGGTTTCCTGGTTCAATGCCTGAATTTTCATTCTGGATGATTGTTTTGCTCGTTATCCATGAGGGATCACACATTTAAGGTTCGACTTTGGTTTTCAGACTGGAGGTACATGAGTCCGCAGGATACAGTTCTCCAGCCAGGTTGGTGACAATAGACTATTCTAAGGGCACCTTTCCTAGCCTCTTCCGAGGGTGAGCAGAGGGGTTCCTGAAGGGGGCTGCCCAGTTGTGAGGAAAGCTGCTGAAGTGCTGTCCTGTTCCTATTCTTGAGGTCAAACCGAGTTGAGTCAAATTCCATCACCTACGTACCAATCCCAAGTTAGGGACCAGCAGATCTCACAATCCCGTCCCTGTTCACCACCTCGTTGTAGGGTTCTTGTTGTGGCGGGGCAGAAATTGAACTTCTCCAGGTAGCCACCTTGTGGGGGACATCTTTTAACATGAGAATGCTGCTGCGTATCAGCAGACACAGTCCTTGATGAAAGGGAGCTCTCAGAAACCTTGGTGACTCGAGACGTACCTGCTGCAGCCTTCATCCACCATCACAACCTTCCATACCACGCAAATGTCTTCTGCCTGAAACACTGTTGAGGACATGTTTTGAATTATGCTTTCTCTGGTCCCTCCCTCTGACCTTGCCATCTTGGGCGGCCCTGCCAAAAATTGCCAACTCCTGACGGCATCGCTCTTGGTATCAATGGAACACTCAAGCCTCTCCCTCATAGCAAGGTGGCAATCCCCAGAAAGGAACATTCCAGAGTAGACTAGGATATCTAAGTTGGACGCTACCCCAGTGGGTCTTCACCACAAGGTAAAACTAATCATTCATTTCCTGTGAGAGAGGGAGTGAGTGGACAGGAACTGCAGACAGAAACACCTTCCCCAGACATAGTCGTAGCTGTCAGTATAAGGCGCAGATATACAGAGTAATCAACACATAGGGCATAGAGCAATGGACGAGTTGATTGGGTGAAATTATATTGTCAATATTTCAGTGAAACTGCATTTAAAATGTTCTCTTGTTTTGTGGTCCAGACAAACGTTTCACTTTACTTTTGCAAACTAACATTTAACTGGAGTAATGGACCAGCATTTCAACTGCAGTGTATGGGCAGACATACCTGTCGTGACAATGTAATAGTTGGTTATGCCTTTCCAGTGGCTTATAAAGGAGTCCAGAAGCTGAATGGGCTCTTCCTCCTTTAACAAAAGAATAAAATAAAACAGCCCCATTATTGCAGCAAAATTATTTCAGGAAACAACGAACTATATTATATTAGATTAGATTACTTACATGTGGAAACAGGCCCTTCGGCCCAACAAGTCCACACTGCCCCGCCGAAGTGCAACCCACCCATACCCCTACATTTACCCCTTACCTAACACTACGGGCAATTTAGCATGGCCAATTCACCTGACCTGCACATCTTTGGACTGTGGGAGGAAACCGGAGCACCCGGAGGAAACCCACAGACACGGGGAGAACGTGCAAACTCTGCACAGTCAGTCGCCTGAGGCGGGAATTGAACCCGGGTCTCTGAGGCTGTGAGGCAGCAGTGCTAACTGCTGTGCCACCATGCCGCCCACATTACTGAGCCCTCCACTGCATGAGAAAACAGCTCAAATGTTCAGTGGCGCCTGAGTGGACAATGTTCAGCAGGAATATACCCAGGAGACACTGGATGCCCAGGATGGGTTTCCCAAGTGAGGAGGTTCAGGGAGAGCAGGGATGCACTGACTGAAATATCAGTTTCACTCCTCCCCCACCCAGGAGCCTTGACTTAAAACCTGTCATGCCCCTGTCTTGGAGAGAGATAATAGAACGTAGAAAAGTACAGCACAGAACAGGCCCTTTGGCCTATGATGTTGTGTCGAGGATTATTCCGTATCTCAAATAAAATAACCTAACCTATGCACCCCTCCAATTCACTGCTGTCCATGTGCATGTCCGGGAGTCGCTTAAATGTCCTGAATGACTCTGTTTCCACCACCATGCAATCACAACTCTCTGCGGAAAGACCCGACTCGATACCTTCCTCCTAATATCTTAAAACGATGACCCCCTCGTGCCAGTCAATCCTGCCCTGGGGAAAAGTCTCTGGCTACTGACTCTATCCATGCCTCTCATTACCTTGTATCCCTCGATCAGGTACCCTCTCTTCCTCCTTCTCTCCAGCGAGAAAAGCCCATGCTTAGTCAACCTCTCTTTGTAAGGCAAGCCCTCCAGTCCAGGCCGCATCCTGGTAAACCTTCTTTACACCCTGTCCAAAACTATCTTTCCGATAATAGGGTGACCAGAACCGCACATAACAATACAAGTGTGGTCTCACTTGTCAGGGTCTTTTAGAACTGCAGGAAAAAAACCTCACAGCTCTTAAACTTGACCCCCTTGTGAACGAAAGCCGAAACGCCATAATTTGGAGACGCCGGTGTTGGACTGGGGTGCTCAGAGTTAAAAATCACACAACACCAGGATACGGTCTAACCTGTTGGACCTTAACCTGATGTTGTGTGATTTTTAGCTCAAAACACCATATGCTTTCTGAACAACGACTTGGGTGGCAACTTTGAGGGAATCGATGCACTTAAACACCCAAGATCCCTCTGAATCCCTGGGATAACTCACATCCCAGTAGCTTAACTCGGGGGGGGGTGGTAGAATTGGGACTGCAATGGTAAGGAAGATTCCAGTCTGAAGGCTGAGTTTTACTCTGGGCCCTGGGGGTTTATCTGAGGCACCCAGCTTTTGAACAAGCCAAACATTTTAAGGAGTAATGACTGACCTCGGGAAGAAAGCAAAAACCCAGAGCCCCCCCCCCCCAGACACAACTTTGCTCATCGACTTGACTGAGAGATGTAGAGAGGAGGTGATGGGGGTTTGAACCGGGGCCCTCCTGCCTCAGAAGAAGGGCACTGCCAGCACCACGGTGACGGCCCTCCTCGGTTCGAGCTCGGTCTGATTGCTGCGCACCGACCCGCCCGAGCCCGATGCAGCGCTGGCCCGGGGTCCTCCTGCTGTCAGCCCGCAGCCTCCCCCCTTCGCTCGGTCTCTCTCTCTCTCTCTCACCGTGTCCACAGCCTGCTGCAGCAGCGCCGTCAGTTTGCTGAACATGGCTCTCCGGCGGGGGAAGCCCGTCTCCCGGTCTCTCTCTCTCTCTCTCCCTGTTTCTCCTAGTCCCTGGCCCGGACTCCAGGATCCGGCTTTCTCCTGCAGCCACCCCCTGAGTCGAGAGCCAAGAGGAGGAAGGAGCCCGGGGACATGGGAAGGGAGGGCCACAGTCTGACAGTGTGTGTGTGTGTAGGAGGAGTGAAGAGGGAGGTAGGTTCAGTAGGGCAGGCTGTAGGAGGAGTCGGGTGTGTGTGTGGTTTGCAAGGTTCAGGATGGGGATTTTGAGGAGGGGTCAGTTAGGTTTTTGGTACTGGGTGTATGTTGGGGGGGGGGGGGTGTTGGTGTTTGCAGGTCACCAGAGTGCACCAGGTGGGGAGAGGAGGGGGTCAAGGTCTTGGCTCCGAGGATTGAGATGTCTATTGCGGGAGTGAGGTGACAGGATGGGGATTCGGTCTTTGGAAGTGGGTTGGGGTCTCAGGTTCGGGTCATTCGGTCAGGGAGTGGGGTGGAAGGTCAAGGCGAGGGAAGGCCTCAGGTCTCAGTGTGGGGGAGAGGTTTCTGCAGCAGAAAGGTA
>NC_057751.1:14540352-14543076 GCF_004010195.1 Chiloscyllium plagiosum | reverse complement strand
TGCACTTCAGTCCCACGGTCCTGATCTTTGGGCACCCGGTACGGAGGAAGGAGGGCAGGTCTGAAGACCTCCTCGTGGGTCTGCTCCTGGGCCTGGCCAAGCTGGCCATCAACAGGTCCAGGCAGCGGGCCGTGGAGGGGGTCGTTAGGGCCGACTGCCTGCCCGTCTTCCGCGGTTATGTTAGAGCCCGGGTGTCCTTGGAGAAGCATAACGCGGTGTTCACCAACACCCTGGAGTTGTTCAGGGAGTGGAGTGCATCATTTCTCCCTCCAATTCTATTTTGATTTAGTCCCTACCCTCCCCCTCACTGTTTTTGATCACACAGCACTGTCCCTTGCTGTGAAGGGCAGTGTTTGTCACTGGCCACCCGGGTGTTTTCCTATCTTCCTGGTGGTGGAAATTGAATAAAGAGTGGTGCACTTTGTGTCTTTCACTGTGTCTCACACCTGCACACACACACCATGGGTGCTGGGGATAAAATAAGCACTACTGCACTTAGGTGGTAGTGTGGGGGTTAAATAAAATAATAACCAGGAGATTCACACAGCATCACACTTTGATGTGAAGGGCAGTGTTTGTCACTGGCCACCCGGGTGTTTTCCTATCTTCCTGGTGGTGGAAATTGAATAAAGATTGGTGCACTTTGTGTCTTTCACTGTGTCTCAGAAAAAAAGAAAAAAAAAAAAAAAATCCATAATGTTAACTTTTAGTCATTTGTGCAACACGAGAGATCCAGTCTGCTGCTGCTATTGGCGATGAATTGACAATCACTGCTGTTAAAGTAGTTCCAGGGGCTGTGGCTGTTTCTGAGGCAACTCTCCACAACCACAACTCCAACCCCAACAATGAGGTGGGGCAGCCACTCTGTTGGACTTCGTACTTTGACAGGGAAGAGTCATGTTTTACACTCACACCATCCCCCGGGAGTGTATTGCCTCCCTCAGTTCTGCTTTTTTGCACTTCGAAGTTGTCAATGCAGCGATTAATCTTTCTGGTCCAGCCACAGCAACGTGGTCCTGACCCTTCACATCTGTGGAGAGACCACGAAATATTTAAACTTCTTCCTCTGAACCCATCAAAGTTTGAAGCCTGAGCGAACCGACCACCAACAATGTGAAAGCCATTTTTCGACGTGTTTTTCTTTTGCAAAGTTCTTCATTTCATGGAACAGTCAAGGTGAAGACTTTAGTTGGTGCAAGCTCTTGGGATGTGAAGGAAAGTGCGCGAGTGAATTAGGTTCCCCAGTGGCACGGTGGATCAGTGGTTAGCCCTGCTGCCTCGATTACAGACTATCTGTGTGGAGTTTGCACATTCTCCCCGTGTCTGCATGGATTTCCCTCCAGGTGCTCCGGTTTCCAAAGATGTGCAGGTCGGGTGAATTGGCCATGCTGAATTGCCCACAGTACTAGGTGCATTAGTCAGGGGTAAATGGATCTGGGTGGGTTACTCTTTGGAGGGCAGGTGTGGACTTGTTGGGCCGAAGAGCCTGCTTCCACACTGTAGGGAATCTAATCTAATTTCTGGTCACACGTGTTCCAGCAGGTTCGATCAGATGATAAAATTCCCTCGGTTTTCTTTCTTTCCGGAGATGTTACCAAACCCGCTGAGTTTCTCACCCAGTGTTATCTATATTTATTTCACATTTCCAGCATCCGCAGGATTTTGGATTTCTGATTGGCAAACGTTGAAATTACCAATGACCTTGTATAAAGGCAGTGCATGATCTCTGTTCTGTCCCCTCTCTTCCCCCACCACGCCAGAAGCAGACAAACTTTGCACTGGCACATGCTGCAGATGTGAATCAACGGTTGTCAGTGGAACTCTGCAATGCTCTTGCATTTGCTGGAAAACACACGTACTCTCGGGTACACTCAATCCCCTCTCCTTCGCGTGCTTGGAGGACGATATTCTGTTAAACTGGTGCAAAGTAATCCCGTTCTGTATCTATCTTCTATTTACTGGACTCAAACATAAGTAGAACATAGAACAGTACAGAACAGGCCCTTCAGCCCACGATGTTGTGCCGATCACTGATCCTCATGTATGCACCCTCAAATTTCTGTGACCATATGCATGTCCAGCAGTCTCTTAAATGTCCCCAATGACCTTGCCTCCACAACTGCTGCTGGCAACGCATTCCATGCTCTCACAACTCTGTGTAAAGAACCCACCTCTGACATCCCCTCTATACTTTCCTCCAACCAGCTTAAAACTATGACCCCTCGTGTTAGCCATTTCTGCCCTGGGAAATAGTCTCTAGCTATCGTCTCTATCTATGCCTCTCATTATCTTGTCTACCTCAATAAGGTCCCCTCTCCTCCTACTTTTCTCCAGTGAAAAAAGTCCGAGCTCAGTCAATCTCTCTTCATAAGATAAGCCCTCCAGTCCAGACAGCATCCTGGTAAACCTCCTCTGAACCCTCTCCAAAGCATCCACATCTTTCCTATAATAGGGCTACCAGCATTGGACGCAGTATTCCAAGTGCGGTCTAACCAAAGTTTTATCGAGCTGCAACAAGATCTCATGACTCTTAATCTCAATCGCCCTGTTAATGAAAGCCAAAACACCATATGATTTCTTAACAACCCTATCCACTTGGGTGGCCATTTTAAGGGATCTATGTACCTACACACCAAGATCCCTCTGTTCCTCCACACTGCCAAGAATCCTATCCTTAATCCTGTACTCAGCTTTCAAATTCGACCTTCCAAAATGCATCACCTC
>NC_057751.1:14526512-14536988 GCF_004010195.1 Chiloscyllium plagiosum | reverse complement strand
AACCCGTCCTTCTTGTACAAGTCCCACCTTCCCCAGAAGGCATCCCAAATTATCTACATATCTGAAGCCCTCCCTCCTACACCAGCTGCGCAGTCACGTGTTAAGCTGCGCCCGCTCCCTGTTCCTCGCCTTGCTATCTCGTGGCACCGGTACCCACCTTCCCCAGAAGGCATCCCAAATTATCTACATATCTGAAGCCCTCCCTCCTACACCAGCTGCGCAGTCACGTGTTAAGCTGCGCCCGCTCCCTGTTCCTCGCCTTGCTATCTCGTGGCACCGGTAGTAAACTAGAGAACACTAATTGTTCATCCTGCTTTGCAGCTTCCATCCTAACTCCCTGAAATCATTTTTTATATCCTCAATCGTTTTTCTGGCTATATCATTAGTGCCAATATGTAACACGATTTCTGGCTGTTCGCCCTCCCCTTTTAAAACCTTATACACCCGATCGGAGATGTCCCGAACCCTGGCACAGGGAGGCAACATACCTTCCGGGAATCCCGATCCTGACCACAAAATCTCCTGTAATTTCCCCTAACTATCGAGTCCCCTACCAGGAGTACTTTTCTATTCTGCCCCCTTCCCTTCTTTGCCACAGTGTCAGGTTCAGTGCCAGGGAACTGACTACTATGGCTTTCCTCTGGTAGGTCATCCCCCTCCAGCAGTATCCAAAGTGAGGTTTATTGACTGAGAAAAATGAAAATATTGCATTGATGGAGAACCCTTCCTGACCTCAGACTGCCCGAATGTATTTTAGGCCAGTTTAGTACATTTTGGAACCTGGATCCTGTGAGACGTGGCAGCCAATTTGTTGTGCTTTCTCAAGCACTTTAATGCAATTGTGACCAGGCAACTGGTTTCAGTGATGTTGGTTGTGGATAGTGAAGTCAATCAGTCAGGACTGACCCTCTGACAGGGCAGTGTTCCCTCAGGACTGATCATCAGTCTGACCCTCTGGTTGTACTGTGCTCCCTCCGTGCCGAGTACTGAGGGATGGACTGTCAACTCAGGCTCCCTGAAATCACTTATGCTTTCACCCATGAAGGCACAATTATCTCCAGTCACCACAAGGTTAAAAAAATCGTTGCACAACGAAATCATACCATGTTCAATTTATAAACAAATGTAATACAGAGACAAGATGTACAATTCTGATAATTTTATGAGTGTGTTGGTATTGTTCAGTGATATTCAAATTGTTATTTTGCTCCAATATGTGAAATACATGTTTAATTATTGGTGAAACTTGTTTCTTTACTCCTTCTGCAATGTCCCTTGGACAATGAAACGGACTAAGCTGTCTTTCCAGTCTCCTTGATACATGTGGTCATTAAAGCAGGCAGGAACAATCAGTTATTCAGACTGCAGTATCACCAACCCTGACGTCACATGGTGCCTGCATCTATCTTCTGTTTTGGTCACACATTGGCATTCAGCAGTGGTAAATCTGGCTTGAATCTGCCACCCCAAGTGCCCAGTCCACAAGGCTGACAGTGAACATTTCTGCTGCTGATGTGGCTATAATGAGCTTCCTCAGCACCCTAGAGTCATAGAGATCTCCAGCACGGAAACAGACCTTTTGGTCCAACTTGCCTATGCTGACCAAGTATCCTAACCTAATCTAGTCCCATTTGCCAGCAATATTCCTCTTAAACCCTTCCTATTCATATACCCATCCAGATGCCTTTTAAATTGTACAAGCCTCCACCACTTCCTCTGGCAGCTCATTCCATACACGTACCACCCTCTGTATGAAACAGTTGCCTCTTAATTCTTTCTAAATCTTTCCCCTCTCGCCATTAACCTATGCCCTCGACTTCTGCACTCTGCCTGTTTGTTAAGTGAGTTACCACATAGAATCCTAGGAAGTGTTTGCCATCGCCAACTTATCCTTCGTGGGGCATCTCAGCCTTGTTTCTGTTAACTCCAGACAGACTAGGACAGAGCGAGGAAGCCCTTTGAAAGGGCGATCGAGCCTGGAGAGCACGTTTATGCTCACTGCAATCAGCATCACCACTTTGCATCAGGACCTTTCAAAGTTTTTAACGTTGTGCATTGAACAAAGGATCAATTGGTCACTCCCTGTTATGTTAAGTTGACCAGAGGGTTGGTGACATCTGTGATTAATTGCTGTGGTCTTGTTGCTGCTGTGGCCTGGGTTGGCAGATGGGGCGGGGGGGGGGGTGTGATGGAGGTGGGGCCAAAATATAATTTGGAAACTTGGGAGGGGGGAAAACACACATTTGGTTTAGAAAGTCCTCATTTCCAAAATAAACATGTCATCATTTTGCGTTGACAACATTAGCTCGCATTAAAAGGAAACAGACGCTCTGGAATCAAAGTGATGATATTGTAGGCTTTTGGAATCCAACTGTCCCAGTCAGGTCACAGTCCAATTCTTTTTCATCTTATTACAAAGTCACCCTTGATACAGCTCGCAGACTGTAATGGAAACCAGGCCCCTTAGTGGTGTTACGTTTCTTTAAGTGTCAGAGATGACAAGTGAATCCAGTATTGTGTTTTCCTTCGCATGATCCACATGCTGACGCCAATATTTACATTGCCGAAGTTCCGCAAACTCGGCATATTCACATGACGACAGTTCTTTGCAAAATAATTGCATTTTTGCACACGTTTGCTTAGACTGAAGACTTCATTTCCCATTCCTGTAAAGAGAGGAGGACCACGTCAGTGGGGATAGCAAACTGGCGCAGTGAGATGTGTCCCTGATCAATGTGATTGAGATAAAGTGTCAATGAAATAAGCACCCTGGGTCTAAATTCACAGTTTGTGTTTCTCCCGAGCTAAGCACCTGAGCTGAAGGACTGTGGCTTCCAATGCAACAGACCTGCAGAGTTGAAAGAAGAAAGAAAGAAGAAAGAGTTGAAAGAAATAGGAGCGGAGGTGCGCCATTTGGACCATCGAGCCTGCTCCACCATTCAATAAGATCATGGCTGATCTCTACTGGACTCAGCTCCACTTACTGGCCCACTCATCATGGCCCTTAATTGCCTTACTGTTCAAAAGTCTATCTTTTCCTTCAAAACATTCCACAAGGTCGCTCAACTATTACATTCGGCAGGAAATTCCACAGATTTGCAACCCTTTGGGTAAAGGTGTTCTTCCTTGACTCAGTCTGAAATCTGCTCCCCCTTATTTTGAGGCTGTGCCCCTTATTTTTCGTTCTGTTAGAGTTGCAAAGTTGCCACAAATAGCAATGGGAAAGTGACCATTTTATGAAGTTCGCTGGACATTGGTCAAAGAGACCAGGGAAAGATTCTATTCTTTACAGTCACTGAGCTGTACAGCATGAAAACAGACCCTTCAGTCCATGTTGACCAGATATCTGAAATTAATCTAGTCCCGTTTGCCAGCATTTGGTCCATAACCCTCTCAACCCTTCCTATTTATATACCTATTCAGATGCCTTTTAAATGTTGTACCAGCCTCAACCACTTCCTCTGGCAGCTCATTCCACACACACACTTCCCTCAGCATGAAAACATTGCTCCTTAGGTCTCTTTCAAATCTTTTTCCCTCCCACCTTAAATCTGTGCCTGCTAGTTTTGGACTCCACCCCAGGGGAAAATACCGTGTCTATTTATCCTATCCATGCCCCCTCATGATTTTGTAAACCTCTATAACGTCACCCCTCAGCCTCCGATGCTCCAGGGAAAACAGCCCCAGCTTATTTAGCCTCTCCCTACAGCTCAAACCCTGACACCCTCCTTGTAAATCTTTTCTGAGCCCTTTCAAGTTTCACAACCTTGTTCCTGCAGCGGGGAGGCCAGAATTGCACGCCAAGTCCCAAAAGTGACCGAACCAATGTCCCGTACGGCCGCACTTTCTTCAACACTTCCGTGTGGTTTCTCACACACCCAAAAGGGGGGGAAATCAAGTCTCAGTTTAATGCCCCCCTTGAAAGACGGTACATCCAACATTACAGCACCCCTAACAGTATTGTGTGAATAGATTTTGCACTCGACTCATGACAGTGGGACCTTAAACCATGACTACAAAAGCAAGATTGCTAACTGCTGAGTCATGCCTGACCCCCTGCTGTGGGATGCACGAGCCGCTTTTGTGAACCAAAAGATTCACTGGCTCAGAAGTTTGATTTTCTTTGCTGTCATAAATCAGCAGAAAGATGATGGAATGGAGTGTGCAGGCCAAAATTGGTGGAGGGGCAGATCGTATTGAGGAGGTAGGGAGGCCGTAGGGAGAGAGTGGGCAAGGAATTTGCAGATGAAATACACTGTGGGAAAGTGTAAGGTCGTGCATTTTGGTCGGGAGAACAGAGACGTTGACTATTTTCTAAACAGGGAGAAAAATTCCGAAATCGGAAGTGCGAAGGGACTTGAGAGTCCTCATTCAGGTTTCCTTTAATGGAAACATGCAGGTTGGGTCAGTTATTAAGGCAAATACAATGTTTACATAGACCTCTGTAAGATTAGATTAGATTCCCAACAGTGTGGAAACAGGCCCTTCGGCCCAACAAGTCCACACCGACCCTCCGAAGAGTAACCCACCCAGACCCATTTCCCTCTGACTAAAGCTTCTAACACTGTGGGCAATTTAGCCTGGCCAATTCACCTGAGCTGCACATCTTTGGACTGTGGGAGGAAACCCACGCAGACACAGGGAGAATGTGCAAACTCCACACAGACAGTCGCCCCGAGGCTGGAATCGAACCTGGGACCCTGGTGCTATGAGCCACTGTGCCACCTGCTGTTGTCATTCATCTTGAGAGGACTAGAATATTAACGTAGGGATGTACTTCTGAGGCTTTATAAGGATCTGGTCAGACTGTATTTAGAGTACTGTGAGCAATTTTGAGCCCCATACCTCAGGAAACATATATTGGCCCTGGGTCCAGAGGACAATGATACCAGGAATAAAAGGCTTAACATATGGGGATCATTTGAGGACTCTTGGACACTCCTCAATGGAGTCGGGAAGAATGAGGGGAGATCTGATTGAAACTTAGAGAATACTGAACGGCCTGGACAGATTGGACGTTGGGGTGATGTTTCCATTGGCAGGAGAAACGAGGACCCAAGGGCACAGCCTCAGAGTCAAGGGAAGACCGTTTAGAACAGGGAGAAGGAGACACTTCTTTAGCCAGAGAGTGGCGAATCTGTGGAATTCATGACCACAGAAGACTGCGGAGGCCTGGTCACTGAGTATATCTAAAACAGAGAGAGATAAGCTCTTGATTGCTAAGGGGATCAAAGGTTACAGGGAGAAAGCGGGAAAATGGGATTGAGAAGCCTCTCATCCATGATTGAATGGTGGACCAGACCCGCTGGGCTGAATGGCCTAATTTCTGCTCCTCTGGTGTTGTGATCTTAAAATCTCTGACATGTGACAGTTCTGACTAAAAGTGCCACTGACCTGAAAGGCAAATTCTCTTTCTCTCTCCGCAGATGCTCCCCGACCTGCGGATATCCAGCATTCTTCTGTTCTTCCCAAGAGGGATCTCTGAATCGCAGACCAACTCTCAAAGAGATCGTCAAAGAGGTGGGGGATACATACCTTTGTTTTCTGCAGGACTCGGCCCTTTTCAACCACCGTGATGGACGGTGTCCTTCTCAGAGTGCTTTTGGCTGAGGCTGTGCGTCTTAAGATTGGGCTGACTATCGGACCCTGTCAATTGAATGAGAAATGAGCAGTGACATTGATATCAAGTCACAGCAGATTGGCAGCAGCTCTGCAAGACTGACCAGAGCCCAAATGATGGCATTCCATCAAATCTGATTGAGTCTGGCCCGGGTCAAATCAAAAGGCCAGTTATAAATGAATATCAAGAAGAAAATGCAAAAGCTACATTTGTTGCTGGTGAAAAGCTGCCTGTTTAATTGCTCAAAAAACTTGCTCTTTCAGACTCCAACTCCTGTTTAAACAGGTGGAGTTTGGATCTGAACTCAGAGATCCAAGTGAGTGATTCGAGTCCGCATCTGAACAGATGGGAAAAGATTGAAACATTTGCGATGTTAAAATTGAGATTGGTGATTTGATAGATTTTTAGTCCGAGGAGCAGGTCAGGGATGAGTAAAATGCTGTGAGATATGTCAAACAGCACTGCTTCAAACTCCAATAGATATCTGCTTCTGTTTAAAAATGACGGAGCATTGTGTACGTGTGAAGTTAGTGTCTTGACTGAACTAACAGCGCAAGGCAAAGTAAGGTCACACATTCCTGAGACGAGTGGAGAAATGCTTCAGACTTCCAACCGTCCCACCCTGCTGTCTGTACGGGCCGCTGTCCAGGCCGTCGTGTTTGACAACTCGAGGCCTCAGGTCGTTTACAGCTGTGAGTCCATCTCAGACTGACCTGACTGTCTAACTGTGCTTTCCACAATCCCAGCCCCCAACCCTGCAGGTGCCATGAAAATATGGGTCCCAGATAGTGAGTTCAAGTCCCACTTGAGGATCTGAGTCCTTAATTCAGGCTGATACTCTGAGTGCTCTATTGTGGAAATGCTGTGAGAGGTGTTGTGATTAGATTAGATTCCCCACAGTGTGGAAACAGGCCCTTCAGCCCAACAAGTCCACCCCTCCCCTCCGAAGAGTAACCCACCCAATCCCATTTCCCTCTGACTAATGCATCTAACACTATGGGTAATTTAGCATGGCAAATCCACTCTAACCTGCGCATCCCTGAGCACTATGGGGTAATTTAGCATGGCCAATCCACCCTAACCTGCACATCCCTGGACACTATGGGTAATTTCCCCATGGCCAATCCACCCTGACCTGCACATCTTTGGACTGTGGGAGGAAACCGGAGCACCCGGAGGGAACCCACGCAGACACGGGGAGAACGTGCAAACTCCACACAGTCAGTCACCCGAGGCTGGAATAGAACCTGGGTCCCTGGCTCCGTGAGGCAGCAGTGCTAACCACTGAGCCACCGTGCCATCCCGTGTCTTTGAAACATGGAAAATTTGAGTCAGGAGGAGGCCATTCAGCCCTTTGAGCCCACTCCCCCATTCAATAAGCTATTGAATAATAGAATTCCAACAGTGTCAGATGAGGCCACTCAGCCCGTCAAATCCACACCGACCATCCCACACAGACCCACCCCCTTAGCCCGTCCCTGTAACCTTGCATTTCCCATGGCTCATCCACCTCACCCACACATTCCTTGGACACCATTGGCAATTTCCCATCGCCAGTCCACCTAACCTGCACATCTTCTGACTGTGGAAGGAAACCGGAGCACCCGGAGGAGATCCTCACAGAGACGGGAGAATTTGATCCCATTGTAACCTCAAATCCACGCTCCCATTCACCCCTCATAACAGTTTGGTCACTTGCTTGGCGTAAAATCCATCTATGTGGAGAGTGTGGGTGCTAGAAAAGCACAGCAGGTCAGACAGCATCCGAGGAGCAGGAGAATCGACGTATGGGGCATAAGCCCTTCATCAGGAATGAGGCTTGTGGGCCGAGGGGGCGCTGAGGGGTAAATGGGAGGGGGGTAGGGCTGGGGGAAGTTAGCTGAGAATGCATTAGGTAGATGAAGGTGGGGGAGAAGGTGCTCGGTCGGAGAGGAGGGTGGAGTGGACAGATGGGAAAGACGATGGACAGGTCAAAAGGGTGGTGCCGAGTTGGAGGCTTGGGACTGGGACCAGGTGGAGGGAAGGGAAATGAGGAAACTGGTGAAATCTGTATTAATCCCGTGGGGTTGCAGGGTCCCAAAGTGGGATATGAGGCGTTCCTTCTCCAGGCGTCAGGTGGTTCGGGTTTGGTGATGGAGGAGGCCCAGGACCTGCATGTCCTTGACAGCGTGGGAGGGGGAGTTGAAGTGTTCAGCCACGGGACGGTGGGTTTGGTGGGTGTGGGTGTCCCAGAGATGTTCTCTGAAACGATCCGCAAGAAGGCGTCCTGTCTCCCCACTGTAGAAGAGACCACACTGGGTGCAACGGATGCAGTAGGTGACATGTGTGGAATTACAGGTGAATTTCGGTGGGATGTGGAAGGATCCTTTGGGGCCTTGGACGGAGAGAGGGGGAAGGTGTGGGCTCGGTGGCAAGGGAAGGTGCCAGGAGTTGGGGTGGGCGGGCGGGTTCTTTTCTTGTTGCGGGGGGAGGGGTGGGGGTTGAAGGGTAGAGGTGTAGGAAATGGTGGAGATGCACTGGAGGGCACCGTCGACCAGGTGGGAGGGGAATTTGCGGATAGGATTTTCTGTGGTGGAATTGGTCATCCTGGGAACAGATGCAACAGAGGCGGAGCACTTCGGAATTAGGGATGGCATTTTCACAGGAGGTAGGGTGGGAGGAGCTGAAGTCCAGGTAGCTGTGGGAGTTGGTGGGTTTGTAGTGGGTGTCCGTGGTTAGTCGGTTGCCGGAGATGGAGGTGGAGAGCTTCAGGAAGGGGAGGGAGGCGTCCACGATGGTCCGGGTGAACTTGAAGTTGGGGTGAAAGGTGTTGTGAATTTACTGAACTGTTCAACCTCCTCGTGGGAACACGAGGTGGTGCTGATACCGTCATTGATATGGCGGAGGAAAAGGTGGGGAATGGTGCTGGTGTAGCTGCGGAAGATGGACTGTTCCACGTACCCAACGATGAGGCAGGTAGAGCTGGGGCCCATGCGGGTCCCATGGCTATCCCTTTGGTTTGGAGGAAGTGGGAGGATTGGAAGGAGAAGTTGTTGAGGGTGAGGACAAGTTCAGCCAGGACGGATGTGGGTGTCAAGGCGGGAAAGGAAGAAATGGAGGGCTTGGAGGCCTTGGTCCTGGCGGATAGATGTGTACAGGGACTGGATGTCCATGGTGAAGATCAGGCATAGGGGGTCGGGGAAACAAAAGTTTTGGAGGAGGTGGACGGAGTGGGTGGTGTCCAGAATGTAGGTGGGGAGCACCTGGACCAAGGGGGACAGGACGGTGTCAAGGTATGCAGAGCTGAATTCAGTGGGACAGGAGCAGGCTGAGACACCTTCTCCCCTGCCTTCACCTACTGATTGCATTTGCGGCTGACTTCCCCTCAGCCCCACCCCCCCTTCCAATTATCTCTCAGCATCGCCCCCGCCAACCGGCCCACAAGCCTCATTCCTGATGAAGGGCTTATGCCCAAAATGTCGAATCTCCTGCTCCTCGGATGCTGCCTGACCTGCTGTGCTTTTCCAGCACCACACTCTCGACTCTGATCTCCAGCATCTGCGGTCCGCACTTTCTCTAAGAATCCATCGATCTCTCCCTTAAAGATGGTCAAGGTCTGTCCTTCCATGCCTTTTCAGGACAGGAATTCCAAAGATTCACAACCCTCTGACAGAAACGAAATTCACTTCCTCTTTGTGATAAGTGATTTTTAAACCGTGATCTGGTTTCCCTGTAAGAGGAAACATCCTCTCCACATCTACTCTGTTCAGACCCTTTCATTGCCTCTTACCCTTCGAAACTCATAGCTGGCCCAACTTCCCCTCGTCATCTGCCTGTCCCAGGTTTTATGGATGGGTGATGAAATCAGTCTGCTCTCTCAGATTGATGTGTAAGATTGCGTGGCACTGTTTGAACGGCTCCCCACTATCCCAGCTGATAAATAACTCTCTCCTGACCGCTAATGATTTATTTCATTGCTGATTGTGGTGATTTTCTGTGCCCAAAGTGGCATTTCACTCCATCAGAGCAGTCACCATACTTTGAATGCACCTCAGTGGCTGTGAAGCAGTTTGGGGTTGCCCCTGAACTCGTGGCAGGTGCTATATAAATGCAAGCCTTTTTGTTCAGTTACAGGCAGCGTGGGTAGCATTCAAAGCAGAGAAGTCCCCTCCCCTACGCCCTCCAACAACATGTACAGACCTCAGGACTCGCTGCTTCTGAGTTTGAGGAAAACAGAGCCAGAGACTGGCCACAGGATGCCCGTTTCAACGTCTTGCTCAGGGACAGCAGGTTAAGTTCAGATCCCGACTTCACCCTCTCTTTCGCTCTGTACATAGCCTGCTCGAGACGACGGATCTTCTCTTCCAACCTTGGCAGCGCCTTTTTCTCTGCAGCCGAGAACAAACACAGCATGGGGTTACCGTTGCGCACACACGCACACACACACACACAAAGTTAACAAGCTCCCACGCCCTGTCACAAGCGAGTAGGGAGAAGCGAACATAAAGCGAAGCAACTCGTTTAAAGAAATGGGCCTCAGTGCGATGGGGGTCAGAAGCCAACAGCAAGACATAACACTGCCTGCTGACGTGCGCACACGCCCTCTGGGCTGAAAAGCAGGAGGAGCCCCTTCACAAAGGCGCTGGAGAGCTGAGAGCAAACACAGGTCAGACTAGGACATAACATTGTCAGCGAGGGGTCACCATGGGCAGCACAGGTCAGCGACCTATTTCCCATTGGCATGTTGACCTTCAGCTGAAAACAGAGTCACGCGCACAGACACACTCTCTCTCTCACACTGACACTCTCTCTCACACACACACACTCTCTCACACACACTGACACACACACACACTCTCTCTCACTCACACTCTCAC
>NC_057751.1:14503658-14526348 GCF_004010195.1 Chiloscyllium plagiosum | reverse complement strand
TAGAACATAGAAGAATACAGCGCAGTACAGGCCCTTTGGCCCTCGATTTTGCGCCGATCCAAGCCCACCTAACCTACACTAGCCCACTATCCTCCATATGCCTATCCAATGCCCGCTTAAATGCCCTCTCTCTCTCTTTCATTCAAACTCTGTCTCTCACTCACACACACCCTCTCTCACTCACACACACTCTCTCACTCTCACTCACATACTCTCTCACTCACACTCTCACTCACACACACTCTCTCTGACTCACACACACACTCTCACCTTCACTCATACACACACACGCACACACACACACTCACCACGATAAACACCTCTCCCCTTCCCCCTCTTAAACCCTTTTCTGTCTCAGAATGCTTGTCCAGTACTGGACTGGAAAACATTTTCTCCAGCTAAGTATCGGGGAGCCTGAAGCAATTGTTTCTGCCACACTCTGTTTCTTCACCACCAGCTCTTAGCAATCAGAGGTGGCACAGTGGTTCAGTGGTTAGCCCTACAGCCTCACAGCACCAGGGACCCACGTTCGATTCCAGCCTTGGGCGACTGTCTGTGTGTGGAGTTAGCACATTCTCGCCGTGTCTGCGTGGGTTTCCTCCGTGTGCTCCAGTTTCCTCCCACAGTCCAAAGATGTGCAGGTTAGAGGTTAGATGACCGTAGTGTTAGGTGCATTAGTCAGAGGGAAGTAGGTCTGGGTGGGTTACTCTTTGGAGGGTTGGTGTGGACTTGTTGGGCCAAAGGGCCTGTTGGGAATCTAATCTAATCTTAGTTTTGTCCCTTTCCCTGGAAACTGAGCTGAGACCATTCTCTATGTTTGATGTTGTACCTAACCCTGAAATGTGCTTGAGCCTCTAACCCAAGACCATCCTATTTCGACCTCGGTGACTTCAGCCAACTGCCCCCTCTTGATCTCACCTGAGCCCTGAGCCCTGCCTTTGTTCCCTCGACCTTTGACTATTCCAACAGATTCCCTCCCAGTTTCCATCTTCCGTGAACTTGAGCTCGCCCAAAAACTCTGTTGTTTGTACCCAAACTGGCATCGAGTCTCTCCTACATTTTTCAAAATGTAAGCTTTTGTGGGATGTGAGCATCACTGGCAAAGGCAGGATTGATTGCCCACCCTGTCCCTGACTTATATTCGTTTCTTATAAGCAATGGCTCATTTTGTAAAATTCCATTCTTGGCTGTAGGTTTGCTCGCTGAGCTTGGAGGTTCATTTCCAGGCGTTTCGTTACCTCACTAGGTAACATCTTCAGTGGGCCTCTGTGAAGCAATGCTGAAAATTCCTGCTTACTATTTATATGTTTGGGTTTATTTGGGTTGGTGATGTCATTTCCTGTTGTGAAGTCACTTTCTGTTGCTTTTCTCAGGGGGTGGTAGATGGGGGTCTAACTCGATGTGTTTGGTGATAGAGTTCCAGTTGGAATGCCAAGCTTCTAGGAATTCCTGTGCGTGTCTTTGTTGGGCTTGTCGTAGGACGGATGTGTTGTCCCAGTCGAAGTGGTGTCCTTCCTCATCCGTATGTGAGGATACTAGTGAGAGAGGGTCATGTCTTTTTGTGGCTGGTTGCTGTTTATGTAAGTTGTTGGCTAGTTTTCTACCTGTTTGCCCAATGTAGTGTTTTTTACAGTCCTTGCACGGTATTTTCTAAATGACGTTAGTTTTGCTCATTGTCTGTATATTCTTGCTTTCCATTCTTGCTTTCAAATCTCCCTATCTCTGTCATCCCCTCCATCCCCAACCAACCTTCAACAATCTCCAGATTCCCTTGAATCCTTGCTTCTTCCCATATCCATGATTTTATTTGCTCTGTTTATGGAGAATATGGAGATACAGGCTACTAGATTAGATGGGATTGCTGTTGACAAAGAGGAGGTTTTAGCAATTTTAGAAGATCTGAAAATAAATAAGACCCCTGGGCCAGATGGAATTTATCCTTGGATTCTCTGGGAAGCCAGGGAGGAGATTGCAGAGCCTTTGGCTTTGATCTTTATGTCATCATTGTCTACGGGAATAGTGCCAGCAGACTGAAGGATAGCAAATATTGTTCCCTTGTTTAAGGAAGGGAGTCGGGACAACCCTGCTATTTATAGGCCAGTGACTTTTACTTTGGTTGTGGGTAAGATGTTGGAAAAGGATATAAGAGATAGAATTTATAATCATCTGGAAAGGAATAATTTGATTAGGGATGGTCAACACAGTTTTGCGAAGGGTAGGTCGTGCCTAACTGAGCTTCGTGCGTTCTTCGAGAAGGTGACAAAACAGGTGGATGAAGGTAAGGTGGTTGATGTGGTGTATATGGACTTCAGTAAGGCATTTGATAAGGTTCAATATGGAAGGCATTTGCACAAAATACAGAGTTTCGGGATTGAAGCTGATTTAGTGGTTTGCATCGGAAATTGGCGAGCTGAAAGAAGACAGAGGGTGGTGGTTGATGGGAAATGTTCACCCTGGAGCTCACTTACCAGTGGTGTGCCACTGGGATCTAGATTGCAGAGCCTTTGGCTTTGATCTTTATGTCATCATTATTGACAGGAATAGTGCCAGAAGACTGAAGGATAGCAAATATTGTTCCCTTGTTTAAGGAAGGGAGTCGGGACAACCCTGCTAATTATACGCCAGTGACTTTTACTTTGGTTGTGGGTAAGATATTGGAAAAGGATATAAGAGATAGAATTTATAATCATCTGGAAAGGAATAATTTGATTATGGATGGTCAACACAGTTTTGCGAAGGGTAGGTCGTGCCTAACTGAGCTTCGTGAGTTCTTCGAGAAGGTGACAAAACAGGTGGATGAAGGTAAGGTGGTTGATGTGGTGTATATGGACTTCAGTAAGGCATTTGATAAGATTCAATATGGTAGGCATTTGCACAAAATACGGAGTTTCGGGATTGAAGCTGATTTAGTGGTTTGCATCGGAAATTGGCGAGCTGAAAGAAGACAGAGGGTGGTGGTTGATGGGAAATGTTCACCCTGGAGCTCACTTACCAGTGGTGTGCCACTGGGATCTGTTTTGGGGCCCTTGCTGTTTGTCATTTTTATACATAACCTGGATGCGGGCATCCAGAATGGGTTAGTAAATTTGCGGTTGACATTAAGGTAGGCAGCATTGTGGATAGTGCTGAAGGATGTTGTGGGTTACAGAGGGACATCGATAAGATGCAGAGCTGGGCTGAGAAGTCACAAATGGAGTTTAATGCGGAAAACTGTGAGGTAGTTCACTTCTGAAGAAGTAACAGGAATGCAGAATACTGGGCTAATGGTAAAATTCTTGCCAGTGTAGATGAAAAGAGAGATCTCAGTGTCCAGGTGCATAAATCCCTGAAAGTTGCCACCCAGGTTGATAGGGTTGTTAAGAATACATATGGTGTGTTGGCATTTATTGGTAGAGGGATTGAGTTTCAGAGCCATGAGGTCATGCTTCAGCTGTACAAGACACTGGTAAGGCCGCACCTGGAGTATTGCGTGGAGTTCTGGACACCGCATTATAGGAAGGATGTGGAAGCTTTGGAAAGGGTTCAGAGGAGATTTACTAGGATGTTGCCTGGTATGGAAAGAAGGTCTTATGAGGGAATGCTGAGGGAACCGAGGCTGTTTTCATTGGAGAGAAGAAGGTTGAGAGGTGACTTAATCGAGACGTGTACGATAACCAGAGGGTGAAATAGAGTGGTCAGTGAGAGCCTTTTTCCTCAGATGGTGAAGGCTAATGTGAGGGGACACAGTTTTAAGACAGATAACAGGGGTAGTTTCTTTACTCAGAGAGTAGTAGGGGCGTGGAATGGCCTGCCTGCAACATTAGTAGACTCACCGACGTTAAGGGCATTTAAATGGGCATTGGACATACATATGGAAAATAACAGAACGGTGTAGGTTAGATGGGCATCAGATTAGTTTCACAGGTCCTTGATGTGGCTCCGAAGTAACATTTCGGGGTGCTTGCCCAGGTTAAAAATCCGATAAAAATGCAAATTGTTCATATTGCTGCTGGGACACAAGGCTTCCAAAATGAGTTCTGTAATCAATTAGGAAATTACCATGAGCATTTTAATCATAGACGGCTCCAGCACAGGGAGAAGCCATTCAGTCCGTTTGATTCCATGTTCGTCAATAAAGAAGGAACTACTGGAATACCTCGAATGGGAATGGCCTGGGAGGCTACGGCAATGCAATTGAATATCTAAATCCTGCTTAAATGTTAGGAGAGTTTCTGAATCAACCACTCTTTCAGGCAACAAATTCCAGACTGCAATCACTCTGAGTGACAGACATTTTCCTTCTCAACTCTCCTCTTAGCCTTTAATCTATGCCCCGTTCACTGACTCCTCCTATCCATAGAAAATATTGCTTTCTGTCCACTCTATCCATATCCCTCATTATCCTCTACATCTCAAACAGGTTCCCTCTGAAAGTTCGCTTCTGCGACGCTTGCTTATCCAACCTTTGCTCATTGCCGGACAAACCAATCCAGACAGCATCCTGGTAAATCTCCTCTCACCCCTCTCCATGCAATCCCTTCCTTCCCATAATGTGGTGACCGGAACTGCTGTCTCTAACCTGCACTCGCTTTGAACATGACTTACACATTTATCTTATCTGTTTACTGCCTCCATCACCAAATGTGACGGAGTTGGTCAGCACAGTGACAAATCACACAAGCCCTTGCGGCAGACATTATGGTCTCTGCTTACCAGACAGGATATCCATTGCCTCTTTGAAATCCTTCTTGTCTGTCTGCGTCGCTTGATTTCTGAAAGGCTCCTTTTCAGCTCCGCATGTTTTGATTTCAAAGTCGCTCCAAGATTTTAAAAAGTTGGTTTCACGAAACACTATCGGGGAAACAACACAGAAATTGCAAGTATTTCATCCAGCAGAGTCCCTTGCTGTTTCACCTCTCCATCATCCTTTTCAGACTGAATAAATCACTGCCCAGCTACAAGTGTGTTCCATCCGCACATTCATCTGGGTGA
Organism: Chiloscyllium plagiosum; assembly: GCF_004010195.1. Taxonomy (NCBI): domain Eukaryota; kingdom Metazoa; phylum Chordata; class Chondrichthyes; order Orectolobiformes; family Hemiscylliidae; genus Chiloscyllium; species Chiloscyllium plagiosum. The sequence goes on along the minus strand of NC_057751.1, from coordinate 14,521,377 downwards.
CACAAGTGGGAATTGAAAATACCTGCATTGAGTAGCGACAACAACTTGAGGTGTTGCCAGAAAGGAAACTTTTATCGGTGCCTACTTCTTCATTTCATGGGCCCACAGTAACTGGAGGGAGGCGATGGTATTATCATTAGACTATTAATCCAGAAACCCAGCGTAATGTTGAGGATCTAAAATCTTGATTTAGGCTGTTGTCAGGAGCAATCATTTAATGCATGCTTTTGCTGACGACAAAATGGCGTCTCAGTGCAAGTAACATAATAAAATGGCTTCAGGCTGCATGTTAACACTGTGTTTAAAATGGCTTCTCACCCTGCTGAAAGCTGTATTCCTGCCTTGCTGAGCTAACTGAATCAAAGATAAAGCAGAACAATGGACCCTTCACAGTATGGAATTAACAAAGCTCGATAGGACGTTACGAACCGTCCCAGCTCACCTTGAAATGCAGGTGTGAAGAGATAATGTTGTTTCCCAGGAAATATCATTGGGTTAACCTGCTGTCCATAATGTCATTTTATTGGATTTACTCTGCAATTAAGGCTGTACTATTTCAGAAGAAACAGACAAAAGTTGCCTTTGTTCCAAGGGAATTGCGCAGTTTCTCCAAGGAACACAGAAGCTTTTAACCTCTGTGTTGCTGGACAAACCTGTGCCCAGCCGTTACTAATTAAAGTGTGAAATCTTGCTGAAGCAGACCATAGTTCTGTTGCTTAATTGACCGATCAGGGAACCGAGAGACCCCTCCCAGGGGTTGAGATCTTCAATGTCCTGGGGAACTTGGGTTTGGATCCCACGATGGTGGAATTTGAATCTGGAATTAAGAATTTAATGACGACCAAGAACCCATTGTCACTTGTCAGAAAAAACCCCATCTGGTTCAATGATGTCCCTTCGGAAGATAAGCATCTGGTCCAGTCTACATCTGAGTCAGACCCACGATCAATGTGGGTGACTCTTAAACTGCCCTCTGGGCAATTAGGGACAAGCAATAATGTTGGCCTAGCCAGTGACTCCCTCTTCCCGTGAATGAAGAGAAAAACGTGAAGCATCTACTCTGCTCAGGAGCAGCAGTTGAATACCACCTCTCAAACGCAATGCAGAAAGTTGCCCAAGATCTTGAAATAGCATCTTCCAAACCCAGGGCCCCTTCAATCCAGAACGACAAGGGCAGCAGATACATGGGAACTGCAGGTTCCCCTCCAAGCCATGTATATCACCGTCTGTTCACTGACACTGGGCCAAAATCCTGGATTTCCCTTCCTAACGACATTGGTGGGGGGGGGGGGGGGGGATCTACCTATGGGGACTGCACTGTCAACTGACCACCATCTTCCCAAAGGGGCAACTCACACGCACGGGCTCTGTCAGCAACAGCCAAGTCCCATGAGGGAACAAATTTTTAAAAAAATGTTCCGACCAGCAATGCTCATCAAAGCGTCACACAGATAGGTCACTGCTTCTGGCTTTGTGCCTGCAATTCAGTTTCGCCCAGTCCCAGCTTTGTTCATTCAGAGAATGCGAGCGTCGCTGACAAGGCCAGCAATTATCGCCAGTTGCGAATGAGCCTGGAGAAGACGCTGGTGGGTTGACCTGCTTCAGTCACGTGACATGGATACACCCATGGTGAATTTTCCTGTGATTCAACTTCTCCAGGAAAGAGTGTTGTGAAACTTAAGAGGGTGCGGAAAGGATTTACGAGAATGTTGACAGCTTTGGAGGGTTTGAGCCAGAGGGAGAGGCTGAATAGGCTGGGGCTGTTTTCCCTGGAGCATCAGAGGCTGAGGGGGTGACCTTATAGAGGTTTATAAAATCGTGAGGGGCAGAGTTAGGGTGAATAGCCAGGGTCGTTTTCATAGGGTGGGGGAGTCCAAAACAAGAAGATATCACCCCAAAGTGAGAGGGGAAAGATTTAAAAAGGAATAACATTTTCATGAAGAGAGCGGTGCTCGTATGGATTGAGCTGCCACAGGAAGTGGTGGAAGCTGGCATAATTACAACATTTAAAAGGCATCTTGATGGGTTAATGAAACAGAGGGTTTAGAGGGATATGGGTCAAAAGTATCACCCCAAAGTGAGAGGGGAAAGATTTAAAAAGGAATAACATTTTCATGAAGAGAGCGGTGCTCGTATGGATTGAGCTGCCACAGGAAGTGGTGGAAGCTGGCATAATTACAACATTTAAAAGGCATCTTGATGGGTTAATGAAATAGAGGGTTTAGAGGGATATGGGTCAAAAGCTGACAAATGGGACTAGATCAGAATGGGATGTCTGGTCAGTGTGGATGAGTTAGACTAAAGGGTCTGCTTCCATGCTAAATGCTCTATAACTGGGTGCTCCATTTCGGAGGACAATTAACAGTAACCGCATTGCTGTAGATTTGGAGTTACGTATCGGCGAGGTCAGGTAGGGACTGAAAATTTCCTTCACTGAAGGACACGAATGAATCAGATGGGTTTTTACAACAATATGAAGTTTGTCTTTGCTTCCACTTTATTGTCTGTGCAGAAAATTCCATTTTGATAATTCAATTTTGGTCTGTTGCCTTTTCATGAAAAACTACACCTCAGCAAATAACCTCAGTAGAGAAAAAGAAGTTTATCAGAGATATCTAACTTTATTTAAAACTTGACTAGATTCCCTTCAGTGTGGAAACAGGCCCTTCGGCCCAACCCGACCCTCCGAAGAGTAACCCACCCACACCCATTTCCCTCTGACTAATGCACCTAGCACTCTGGGCAATTTAGCATGGCCAATTCACCTAACCTGCACATCTTTAGACTGTGGGAGGAAACCCACGCAGAACACGGGGAGAAGGTGCAAACTCCACACAGACAGTCGCCCGAGGCTGGAATCGAACCTGGGGCCCTAGTACTGTGAGGCGGCAGTGCTAACTGCTGAGCCACCGTGCCACCCATAATGTATTGAAAGTTCCAGAGTAGTTAGAGTAATGAACCCCTCCACCTCGAGTACACGTTCTCATCCTTGCATCAGCTCGTGTTAAAAGTTCTCACAGAGAAGCTCACAAATGAGTTAATTAGCTGACATTTTCTGCGCCTGAGAGATTATAATCTTGTCCCTCAATAGGTTCAACAGTAATACTATCGCAAAGGGTGACCTCCCAGTTCAAAACACTCTTTACTTGGACTAACATGCTTCAAGAGCAGATTTCATCGCTGAAGATCAGTTTATCACATCTCTTTCCTGCCTGGTTTAGTGACCTCTGTGTTATTAATGGACGAGCATTTTATTGGGATTCATTAACTGAATTGGAATTCCTCTAGCTGTTGGGTGTGATTTTAACCCCCGGTGTTTTAGTCCAGGCCTCTGTATTGCCAGTTACAACCACAATGTTACCATCCTCCCTACTGATATATGGAATGTTGATTGTTTTCAGATTGACCTCAGCAAGACATGGGACAGGATAGTTGAAGGGAGGAGCTAAACAGAATGCCCAGCCAACACTTACCACTTGGCAGGGTGCTATATCTTGCCGGATTATTGTTGTTTGTACTGCTGCAATGTTCCCTGTCTTGAAATGTTGCGCCTTCTCTGTTCACCACTTCACGGCTTGGCCAGTTGACCCTCTGCAGGAAACAAACAGATGGAAAGAATGGCCCTCATCTCTGATCTGCTGCTCTTTACTGAGGATCAGGCCCGGCAATGCAGTGAGCTCATTCTCAGTCGTCAAGGGAGACGAGACCTCGCTTAATCTCAACTGAGCTCACCTCAAATCTGGGAACAACAGACCAGGAATGGTCCAGAGTTGCGTGTTCGGAAAACTATATCAAGTTCCTTAAATTGGAACGCTGTACCAGTGAGTAACGCAACTGCACCAACCTATTATCGCTATTGCTGTTTCTGTTCAACCACAGAATGGCTCCACCTTAAACGTGATGGATTAGGTGTTAGGAATGCGCGGGAACAAGATGGAGGACACAGAGGTACTGCAAGGTGGTAAAAACTCAGGTGGTTCAAGTGCTGTGTAGCAAGTGTCTTGTCCATGATCGCCAAGTGTGTTTCCAGCAAAAAATGTACAAGAAAGTTCTTTCTGAACAATTAATTCTTGCAATGTGAGATGCACTGGCAATCCGTAGACCCATCGGGCAGATGCTGGAAATCAGAGTTTAGATCAGAGTGGTGCTGGAAAAGCGCAGCAGGTCAAGCAGCATCCGAGGAGCAGGAAAATCGATGTTTCGGGCAAAAGCCCTTCATCAGGAATGGAGGCAGGGAGTCTCCACCCTGGAGGCTCCCTGCCTTCATTCCTGATGAAGGGCTTTTGCCCGAAACGTCGATTTTCCTGCTCCTCGGATGCTGCCTGACCTGCTGCGCTTTTCCAGCACCACAGTCTAATCTAGACTCCGTGGACCCATAGCTGATGCAATTAAACGGCTTCTCAGGCCCTTTCAAAGGACCTTTTAAAAAGGTGGGGAACTGATGTGACTTCTCTGGGTCAGGCCAAAAGGTTTCCTCTTCTAAAGAAACGATGACAATTCAACTGTCACATATACTGAGACCAGTATCTAAATTCTACATTTGGTAAAACGAATGAGTTCAGATTTTGCCCTGAAATTTGATCTTGCTTTTCTTTCGCATTATAAATCTTAGTACACTCCCTCCACTCCTCTGCTTCTCCACAGCAAGATCAATCTCAGCACCTCTTTCTCGTGAAGTGCTTACGTCCTTGTTTTCAGACCTACCGTCTGTTGAGTGGCTCCCGAGCTCCTGTCTTCTAGAGCGTTCTGACCGGACACTTGGCCGAATGGGTCGTCCATGTACGTGTTGGGAGTGGTGATTCGTCGCTGAAGCAAACCACTGAGAACAATGAAAACATCACATTGAGCCAACAACCATTCTGCACAGCTCCTCCTCAGCACATTTTAGTGACATTCAGTCGTATCAGCGAGATGGTATTGCAGAGTCTGATCTCAACAAGGAGACTGGGGAAAATTTAACTCCAACTCCGAAAGGTGCATTAAAGCCCCTTGGATCCTCGAGACCAGAAACAAGAGGAGATGTAGTCAATTATTTTTGGATCCCGGAAACTCTTTGACAGCAAGTTCCAAAATTCGGGACTGAATGTTTGTATTCCAAAGAGCGAGGACCATTCAGCCCCTTGAATCTGATCTGCCATTCAATGTGGTCAAAGTTGATCAATGAATTTACTCCATGTATCCACCTTTGACTTTATTCCAACGGACAATAAATATTTACGGAAGGTCTTATGAGAAAAGGCTGAGGGAACTGAGGCGGTTTTCGTTGGAGAGACGAAGGTTGAGAGGTGACTTAATCGAGTCTATAAGATAATCAGAAGGTTAGATAGGATGGATAGTGAGAGTCCTTTTCCACGGATGGTGATGGCTAGCATGAGAGGACATAGCTTTAACTTGAGGGATGATAGATTTAGGACAGATATCAGAGATAGTTTCTTTACTCAGAGTAGTAGGGGCATGGAACTCTACCAGAGTTTGCAACAGTGGTAGACTCACCAACGTTAAGCGCATTTAAATGGCATTGGACATGCAAATGGATAATAATGGAACGGTGTAGATTAGATGGGCATCAGATTAATGTTGCCAGTTGGTGCAACATCGAGGGCTGAAGGGCCTGTACTAGCTGTAACGTTCTATGCTCTATTTAACAATCCCTGATTTAAAATGAATAGTTATCTATCATTAACCGCTGATTGCAGAAGAGAGTTGCAAATTTTCACCATATATTGTGTTATATTTTATCTGAGTTTCACTCTTGAAAGGTCTAACGCAGAGTTTTAGACCTCTGGTTCGAGATTTGAAATGGCTTCTCCCTCCTTTTATCCTGTCCGATCAAATCCCCCTTTCATTCTCAAAATTTGAGGGGATACAGCTTCCACTTGTTGAATCTCTCCTCAGCTCTCAACACGTGGAGGCCAGCTATCATTCTGGTAAACCGACACTGAACTCTCTTCATATCCGAAAGTGTAATGCCCAGAACTGCTCAAAGATATGATCTCACTGGCGTTTTGTGTCGCTGTAAGACTTATACCCTTCCTGTATACCTTCGAGATCTCTAAATGTCAAGGTCAACACCCCATTTATCATTTTTGGTGCATCTCTCGACGTGTTTATCATGTTTTACTCGTGTATCTACCTGGACTATCAAGTCACTTTGAATCCACACTGTTTCTGACTTCTCACCATTTCACACCGGATCCTGTTTTATTCATTTTTAATTCAAAGTAGATCACACATGCCTACCTTGAAATCCACTGTCCATACAGTTAATCTAAGAATGTTACCTTGCTGGCAAAACTTTTGTATTGTCATGAATTTGGAATGTTAGAACTATTCTGTGACTGAAACATGGAACTTCGCAACTAGTGACTGAGTTTTTCACGTTTTGTTAGTTTAGTTGTCCATTCTGTTCACCCAGTCCAAAACTTATTGGAGGTTGCAAAGACCTCCTGTCGGGCTAAGCAAGTGTCAGAGCACAGGAATACTAGGGTGGTCTTTAGTCACAGGGACAGAGTTCTGGTCCCACATGTCACACTGCAAGTGTCAGGCAGAAAAGAAGCGCAAAATATGACCCAGAAATCTCGGGGAAAAATTGCAAACAATCCGTACTAAGACTGAGCAGCAATCTAGGTGGAAATGAGAGAAAGATGGCTGACCTGACTTGGTTTCCATCCCTTGGAGCTACATCAGTTCCACTCGGCAGGACAGTGTCTTCGTACAGGTGAGCGGGTTCTGTGTTCATGCCACACCCTGCCTGCAGGAGGCTGAGCCATCGATCTCTGTCCTCTGGCGAGCTAGTCTGTGAGAGAACACTGAATTGAGCTTCACTATCCAATCCAACACAGTCTGTCCAGTTAAAACAGCCTGTCCAACACTATAACGTTGGAATATTTGTAGCAATTTACAATTCAGAGTTGGGGACCAAGTGTGTTAAAATTTGCAGATGAGTGGGAGGGCAAAGTGTGCAGATGACACGGAAAGGCTGCAGAAGGACATAGATAGGTTAAGTGAGTGGGCAAGGGCCTGGAAGATGGAGAACAATGCTGGTAACTGTCAGGTCATCCGTTTTGGAAAGAATAGATGGTGGGACATTGCAGCGTGCTGCTGTGCAGAGGGACCTGGCTGTTCTTGTGCATGAATCACAAAAAGTTGGTTTGCAAGTGCAGCTGGTAAGTAAGAAGGCAAGTGTCCTTCGTTGCTAGAGAAATGGAGTTTAAAACAGGGAGGTTGCGCTGCATTTGTAGAGGGTGCTGGTGAGGCCACACCTAGAGGACTGTGTACATTTTTGGTCTCCTTACTTGAGACAGAATGCACTGGAAGGTTTGCAGAGGAGGTTCACGATCCTGGAATTGAGAGAGTTGGCTTATAAGGAGAGACTGAACAGACTGGAACTGTATCCATTGGAATTTAGAAGAATGGGGAGGAGAGGGTATCTGATAGAAACATATAAAAAGATGAAGGGACTCGATAAGATAGAAGCAGGGAGGTTGTTTCCATTGGTGGGTAAAACACGAACTAGGGGATGTAGTCTCAAAATAAGGGGAAGCAGCTTTAGGAGTTGAGAAGGGATTTCTTCACTCAGAGGGTCGTGAATCTGTGGAATTCTCCGCACAGCGATGCATTTGAGGCTTCCTCAGTGAATGGTTTTAAGGCAAAGAGGGAGAGATGTTTGAACAGTGAAGGAAATCAGAGTGATGGTGAGCAAATGGGTAAGTGGAGCTGAGTCCACAAAAAGATTAGCCATGATCAGACAGCCCCAAGGGGCCAGATAACTCCTGCTCCTGTTTCTTATGTTGTGACGTAACCGGGCTGCAGTCGGTCATTGAAGAGCTGCCAGTAAGAAGGGGGGAATCATGGGATGGTAGACAAAGCATCTGGCCTCTCTGCCTGCCATCAATGTCTACACAGTGACCAGTCCTGCAGCTTGGTTGAGGATTGGGATGATAGGTGAAGATAGCTCCACACGTGTCGGAGAAATTGGCTCAGTGGTTACCACTTCTGCCTCACAGCACCAGGGACCTGGGTTCGATTCCCACGTTGGGCAACTGTCTGTGTGGAGTTTGCACATTCTCCCTGTGTCTGTGTGGGTTTCCTCTGGGTGCTCTGGGTTTCCTCCCACAGTCCAAAGATGTGCAAGTCAGGTGAATTGGCCAGGCTAAATTGACTGTAGTGTTAAGTGCATTAGTCAGGGTTAAATATAGGGTCAGGGAAATGGGTCTGGTTGGGTTACTCTTTGGAGGGTCGGCATGGACTTGTTGGGCCGAAGGACCTGTTTGCATTAGATTTCGGGAATCTAATCTCGAGATCACAAAACACAGATCGAAGTGAAATTAACTTTTCGTCTGGTGGAAGAGAAATTGACTCAGCTGAAGCAGCACAGAGAGTCTGTCCAGGTGTTGGGAATTCTCTTCCCCGAGCTGAGAATCATGCCAGGTTTTATAGGAATCTTGTGCAATGAGGTGAATTAAAATGGGGAAAGGTACAATGTATTTGGAAATTAAGTAATCCAGTGACAATGGTGATAATTGAGAAAGAGTTATCAGAAAAGTGTCCTGATTGTTGATGCAAGTAACATCCTGACAGTATCAATCAGTTCTTGATGGGATCGGGAGATTCCAGCTCTCTTTGTAGGTAGGTGAGAGTTCTCTTTTGAAACAGGAAGGTGCTTCCATTGTTCCTATCCTGGGAGCGAGGTCCTCTGCTACCTCTCCGTCTGACTTATCCTTTGTGTTGCTTTGATATCTCTGTGTTATCAGACTGCTCTTGGGCTTTGGGACAGCTTTGTTGACCGGGTCCAGGGAAGCTTATTGTTAGTGTGTTTTGGGAAATGTATTCCCTTGTCTGCGAGTGACTGTGGTTCTCTCTGGTTTCACTTGTCAGCCTGTTTGGTCAATGCTGAGGCATTCTGGGAGTTTCTGGTATCGTTTGGCCAAGTTTGATTTCCTGTGTGGGCATACAAATGGGTAGGCAGGGTGGCAGATTTTTTTCCCACAACTCGTTACTCTAACTGAACCCAAGAAGCCATTCAAAGGAGCACCTTACCTGCAGCACAGCCAGATCCTTGTGCTGCTGTGAGACAGTCAGCCTGTACTTGTGGGTGCTGTCAGCCTGCATCCTGACCTCACAACCTTGCAGGTCCACGGAGTAGTGCAGCCTCCCGGCTCCGCCGACATCTTTATACATCAACAGCACTCGGTCCTCAATGTGACACCACAGAGTCTGCCAGTGGCTGTTCACGAGCACCTTCAGGTAACCTGGGCAGATCAGATGGAGTGCCGTCAGTGTGGAGTCACGTTTCTAATCACTGTCCCCTTCCCCATATCTGTCGTTCCCTGTCCTCCAGTGTGGAACCACTTCAAACCTCCAGTTTGCGATACAGATACATCAAGTAAGAAGTAATGGATGTGGAAAGGGAGTGCAAGAGCTCATGTAGTGATGATATCAGGCCAGAAGCTGACCAAAGATCCAGGAACAAAGGCCAAGTGATTTCCTCATCTGTTTGTTCTCAATGTCCCGACATTGTGCAGCTCAGAGGAGAATGGGAGACTTGCGACTGTTAATATCTCAGTGGCTCACTTGTGTTGACAAGTAAAAAGACTTAGATAAGCACGATCATTTAGCTCCTCAGGACGACGCCACCATTCAACAAGATCATAGTTGATCTCCCCCAGGCCCCATCTCCTCTGTCTTGCCAGTGGCTCATCGTCCTCCACTCCCTGATATTGCAAAGATCTATCTCCAAGTCAGAGTCATACAATGTAGGAACAGGCCCTTCGACTCACCATGTCTTTGCTGACCAATAAACACCAAACTGCACTATAATCCCATTAACCTGCACTTGTTCCATAGCCGACTATGCCATGGTCTTTTGAGAGCTCTTCCAGATGCTGCTTCAATGCCGGGAGAATATCTGTCTTTACCAACCTCTCGGGCAGCATGTTTCACATTTCCACCACCCACTGGGCGAAAAATCTTTTGCTCAGATCTCCTCTGAATCACTTACTCCTCAACTTAAACTTCTGTCCTCTGGTCTTAGATACGTCTGTCATGGGGAAAAGATTCTCATGATCTACTCTGTCTCTGTCTCTCTTAATAATGTCAGTCTAAGTCAAATCCTTTCATTGCTCCAGGGAAAACAAACCCAGCCTATCCAGTCTCTCCTCATAACTGAGATTTTCCATCCCAGGCAACGTTCTGGTCAATCTGATCTGCGTCTTCTCCATTGCACTCACTTCCCAGCAACTCAGTGGTCACTGCTGCCTCACAGCGCCAGGGACCTGGGTTCGATTCCCGCCTCAGGTGACTGTCTGTGTGGAGTTTGCACATTCTCCCCGTGTCTGCGTGGGCTTCCTCTGGGTGCTCCGGTTTCCTCCCACAGTCCAAAGATGTGCAGGTCAGGTGAATTGGCCAAGCTAAATTGCCCACAGTGTTAGGTGCATTAGTCAAGGGTAATTTAGGGTAGGGGAATGGGTCTGGGTAGGTTACTCTTCAGAAGGTCATTGTGGATTTGGTGGGCCGAAGGGACTGCTTCCATATTGAAGGGAATCTATTCTAAACCAACCATCTGTGGGCTAACCAATGTTTTAGAAGATTGTCACAAGATCTCATTGCTCCATATTGTATACCCAGCTAATAAAGGCAAGCATCCTGTATGCCTTTTTCACCAACCTATCTACTTGTGCTGATTAGAGGCTGAAGAGTAACCTTATAGAGATTTATAAAATCATGAGGGGCATGCGTGGGTGAATATTCAATTTCTTTTCTCCCAGGCAGGGGTGTCCAGAGCTGGAGGGCATAGGTTGAAGGTGAGAGGGGAATGATTTAAAAGGGACCCAATGGACAGCTTTTTCACACAGATGTGTGTATGGAATGAGCTGCCAGAGGAAGTGGTGGAGGCTGGTACAATTACAGCATTTAAAAGGCATCTGGATGGGGACATGAATAGGAAAGGTTGAGAGGGATATGGGCCAAGTGCTGGCAAATGGGACGAGATTAGGTTCGGATATTTGGTTCATATGGACAAGTTGGACCAAAGGGTTTGTTTCCATGTTGTATGACTCTATGAAGAAATTCTTCCTCCTCTCATTGGCCTCCTTCTCCCTCTGAGACTGAGTTCCCTGATTCTGGAGTCCACAGCCAGGGAAGCATTATTTCTGTTTCTGAAGAATTTTGTAAGATTCCATGAGATTACGTATGTCAGTTGGCTTGCTGAGCTGGAAGGTTTGTTTTCAGCCTTTTGGTCACCATGACGAGGTAACATCATCAGAGTCTCACGTCCAGCTTGCAGCTCAGCATCAACCTGAGCTACAAATCTTCTCAAACATTGCTGTTCTGTGAGATTGCCACTCGTCCTTCTAAATTCAGGATAACACAGACCCAGTCTCCTCAATCTCTCCTTTGATGACAGTCGGACTAGTTAAGAGAACAATCCCATGAACCTCTGCTGCACTCCCTCTATAGCAAGTCACTCCCTCCTGAGGTCAAGGGACCACATCTGCACAGAATTATCCAGGTGCGGTCCCAGCAGTGTACAATTGAAGGCAGACTTCCTTGCCCTGAACAGAAATCCTCACAACAAAGGTGAGCATAACGTTTGCTGCACTGGCTTTCAGCTCCCTAAGAACAAGGCACCCAGATCCTTGGGAATCTCGAGGAAAATAGATGGTGACATCTTGCAAAATGTCCATATTACAGAGGAGGAAGTGCTGGATGCCTTGAAACGCATAAAAGTGGATAAGTCCCCAGGACCTGATTAGGTGTACCTTGGAACACTGGGGAAGTGATTGCTGGGCCCCTTGCTGAGATATTTGTATCATCGATAGTCACAGGTGAGGTGCCGGAAGACTGGAGCTTGGCTAACGTGGTGCCACTGTTTAAGAAAGATGGTAAGGACAAGCCAGGGAACTATAGACCAGTGAGCCTGATGTTGGTGGTGGGCAAGTTGTTGGAGGGAATCCTGAGGGACAGGATGTACATGTATTTGGAAAGGCAAGGACTGATTAGGGATAGTCAACATGGCTTTGTGCGAGGGAAATCATGGCTCACAAACTTGATTGAGTTTTTTTGAAGAAGTAACAAAGAGGATTGATGAAGGCAGAGTGGTAGATGTGATCTATATGGACTTCGGTAAGGTGTTCGACAAGGTTCCCCATTGGAGACTGGTGAGCAAGGTTAGATCTCACGGAATACAGGGAGAAGTAGCCATTTGGATTCAGGACTGGCTCAAAAGTAGAAGACAGAGGGTGGTGGTGGAGGGTTTTCAGACTGGAGGCCTGTGACCAGTGGAGTGCCACAAGGATCGGTGCTGGGTCCTCTACTTTTTGTCATTTACATGAATGATTTGGAGGTGAGCATAAGAGGTATAGTTAGTTAAGTTTGTAGATGACACCAAAATTGGAGGTGTAGTGGACAGCGAAGAGGGTTATCTCAGATTACAACAGGATATGGACCAGATGGGTCAATGGGCTGAGAAGTGGCAAATGGAGTTTAATTTAGGTAAATGTGAGGTGCTGCATTTTGTGAAAGCAAATCTTAGCAGGACTTATACACTTAATGGCAAGATCCTGGGGATTGTTGCTGAACAAAGAGGCCTTGGAGTACAGGTTCATAGCTCCTTGAAAGTGGAGTCGCAGGTAGATAGGATAGTGAAGAAGGTGTTTGGTATGCTTTCCTTTATTGGTCACAGTATTGAGTACAGAAGTTGGGAGGTCATGTTGCGGCTGTACAGGACTTTGGTTAGGCCACTGTTGGAATATTGCATGTACTTTGGTCTCCTTCCTATCGGAAAGATGTTGCGAAACTTGAAAGGGTTCAGAAAAGATTTACGGGAATGTTGTCAGGGTTGGAGGGATTTGAGCTACAGGAAGAAGCTGAACAGGCTGGGGCTGGTTTCCCTGAGCGTCGGAGGCTGAGGGGTGACCTTATGGAGATGTACAAAATTATGAGGGGCATGGATAGGAGAAATAGACAAGGTCTTTTCCCTGGGGTCGGGGAGTCCAGAACTAGAGGGCATAGGCTTAGGGTGAGAGGGGAAAGATATAAAAGGGACCTAAGGGGCAACGTTTTCACACAGAGGGTGGTACGTGTATGGAATGAGCTGTCAGAGGATGTGGTGGAGGCTGGTACAATTGCAACATTTAAGAGGCATCTGGATAGGTATATGAATAGGAAGGGTTTGGAGGGATATGGGCCGGGTGCTGGCAGGTGGGACTAGATTGGGTTGGGATATCTCGTCGGCATGGACGGGTTGGGCCGAAGGGTCTGTTTCCGTGCTGTACATCTCTCTGACTCTATGTACTTAGCAGCACTTTTCCTCCCACCAAACTGGATAACCTCCCATTTAAAACATACTTACGATGTAAGTCGGCTAGATTTCAAATAAGCAGTTTCAGAGTTTGTGGTTGTGTTCCCAATTTCAGAATTATCGACATAAATACAGCAAGGGAACGCATTTCTCTGAATCGGTTTAAGATCATCACTGCCACTACTATTTATCTTACACCTGCATTCATTCAACAAAATCCAGCAGCATCTCAAATTAGAACCATGGAGTCATACAGCACGGAAGCAGACCCTTCAGTATAACTCGTCTATGCTGACCAAGTTTCCCAAACTAAGCTGGTCCCATTTACCTGCAATTGGCCCACATCCCTCCTTCGCCTTTGTATGCCTGTCCAAAGTTCTTTGAAAACGTTCCACTCGACCACTTCCTCTGGCAGAACAATTCACATACAATGCCCTCAGTGTGAAAAGGTTGCCCCTTGAGTCCCCTTCAAATCTTTCTCCCCTCGCTGTAAAAATCTATCTTTTAGTTTGACATTTCTTTACCCTTCAGGAGATGGTCTTTGCTATTCACTCAATCTAAGCCCCTCATGATTTCAAAAAATCCCCACGTTTTGTTCGAACAAAACTATGCTTTTGCTACCATGCCTGTACTTTACACAAAGGATCTGGGTATGGATGCCATGTGGGTGGTGGGCATGAGGGTTTGGGCTGGGCACTAAATGAAAAGACATAGGCTACACTCTTGAGTCCAGCTTGGAGCCTGAAGTCCAGTGTTTGAGATCAGAGCAGTTGGCGAGACAGACAGTAACAACTCCTGAGGGAATGGAGGTCATAGAGTGAGGCCTCACCTGTGTCTCGAGTGGCTGGGTTGTCAGCGAGCACTTCACCTGGGGGTCTCTCCAGTTCGGAACCTCGACTGCCCCTCAGTGCTGACTGTGGGAAAGCAAAGCACATTATTTCAGAAAACATGGCTCCCTTGGCAAAGCATTCTTGTTAGTTCAGAGGCCATGACAGGTCATACAAATGTCACGAGTCACATGCTAGTCTAAGTACGTGGTGGGAAATTCATTTCAACCTGAAAAACTTCAGTTGTGGGTCGAACTTTGTGTGTATTCATGTCCACAGCAGGCGTACAACTTTCTCTTTGAATCGAATCCCTCTGACCCCTGACCTTTACCTTGGCCTCCTTATTCCTCTTGGTGTTGGATCGACACGCAAAGGGATTCCCCTTACCTTCCTTTCCCAAGCTTGGCAGACTAGCTCTTGACATAGAATGTTCATCGTCGGATTAGCCCACTTGGCCCAACCTGTCTCGACCAAAATGTTGGTGCCTCTGGGGTGAACATTGAGCGGTATGTTTTGACTTACTTTGCTTGCGACACATTGACTGTCCGTCCCTGGCGTCTGTGATGAATTCCATGATGATGTTCGGGAAGACATACTGCTCACCTCTTCAACGACCTAAAGACAGTAAAAGCTCTGCATTATGGGACCCAAGATGAGTCCAGAATTGTTTCAGACCAAATCGTTTCTCACTGGCATTGTTGTTTTGATTCCCCCCTCCCCCCGCCAGATAACTCCAGTTACAGCTCGCTCCTACCACAGTCCCCCTCTTCCTGCAAGGAATAGGAGAGTGTCACCAACAACTGCCCGACCACTAACCCAAGGCTGAAGGGTACAACTAACTCTGAGAGACCTGGGAAACAAAACTGGCCAGTTTCTGGCCTCTACACCTCACTCCTGTATGCAACAGTGCCCTTCCACTCTGCAATTAAGCAACGTTTAGCGTAAAATTTGATTCATGTCCCCGATCGTCCCACAAGACAAATTTATGACCTGACACATGCTTCTCCTTCTTTTTGGAACACTCGAAGGAGGCTGTTCAAACTAACTCCATTCGATCATGTGTATCAGAGTTAAACCCATGCTTGTGTATTTTATCATGAGCCAGACAGGCTTCTGAATCATAGAATCCCCACAGTGTGGAAACAGACCATTTGGCCCATCGATTCCACATCAATTCTCCAGAGATCATCCCACCCAGACCTGCTCCCTCACCGTGTCACCATAACCCTGCATTTCCAATGGCTGACATCCCAGGACATGATGGACAATTCAGCATGCCCAATCCACCTAACCTGGAAGAAAGTCAGGATTGCAGATGCTGGAGGTCAGAGTCGAAAAGTGTGGCGCTCGAAAAACACAGCAAGTCAGGCAGCATCTGAGGAGCAGGAGAGTTAGATGATCAGCCCTTCATCTAATCTGTTTAACCTGCCCGTCTTTGGACTGTGGGAGGAAACCAGACCAAGCTGTGGGAACCCACGCAGACACGGGGAGAAGTTGCAAACTCCACACAGACAGTCACCCGAGGGCGGAATCGATCCCAGGTTCCTGGTGCTGTGAGGCAGCAGTGCTAACCACTGAGACACAGTACCAACCATACTCTAAAGCAGATGCTCTCAGGCCAAACTACCAGTGACCAAGGGGTACTGTAATGCTTCATTCCCTGGAACAAGGCATACAGTAAGAATTAGTCGCAATGGGTGCTGTCAATATCAGTGAATCCACCTAAATGCTGTTGTTGTACAAGTTTGTAAACCAATAAAATGAGGTAATGTCACAGGGAGTCATTCCTAATGATGGAGATTGTACCAACAAGCTCCCCGAACCATAGTTACTACACCACTTTGTACCCGATAACATAGATCACCGTTAGTGTTCTTGTTAGTGCCCGCAACAAGGATTAATGTACCGGTTAGTCACCCATAACAAGGTTTAGTTGTTCACCAGCTATACCCACAATCCCTATACTGGTTAGTGACTTGTAATGAAGGTCATTCTAGTGTTGAGTCATTTATAAACAGGGTTACTGTACAAGTTAGTCGCTGAGTTAAATTTCTGGTGTTAACACCTCCAAACCTTCCGCCAGTCCTCAGTCTGCTCACGACTCTGCAGGCCAAGCACCAGAGTCTCATTACTCGCTGTGGTAATCTTAAGCTCGTGCTGTATCTTCTTACTGCGTTTAAACTTGTACGTGACCCGGGATCCCTGCAGGCTGAGCTCCATCAAGGGATACTGGTCCTTCATGCACTTATAACACTGCAGGAAAGGAGAACTGATTAAGCGCTCAAGGCTAGAAGGTTATTGACATCAGCTGTGGACAAGATGATTCGATCTGACACAGAGCCCACACCCCATCACTCAAACGCACAGGGTTGCTGCATAAGTCTGTGATTCCAGTCGACACATCGACCTCACTGAGACTACAATGAGAGTGAGTGGCTGATACTGTCCTGCATTTTCACCGGTTTCATTGTTTGACCACCATCCTCGTTGGAAATGGGGACACCTCCTACGCCATTCACTCAGATCAACACTACCTCCTGCTCCTCAGATCCTTACCTTCTCTTAATGTCCAAAGGAACATGTCAATCCCAGTCTTGAATACTCTTGTAGACTTTTTTTTTCCCCTCATTCGTTCACGGGATGAGGGGATTGCTGGCGAGGGTATCCCTCATTGCCCCAGAGGGCAGTTCGAGGTCAACCACATTGACATGCGTTTGGAGTCACATGTTGGCCAGACCAGATAAGGATGGCAGTTTCCTTCCCTGAACGATCGAAGTGAAACAGATGGCTTCTTCTAACAGTCAACATTGCGTCCATGGCCAGCATTAGGCTCTTAATTCCAGATTTCTCCCTGTTCAATTCAAATTCCATCACCTGCTCTGGCTGGATTCGAACCTGGATCCCCAAAACATGACCTGGATCCCTGGGTTAACAGTCCAGCAATTAAATACCACGAGGCCATCACCTCCCTCCCCACAGACATGCATGGACATCGCAGCTGTCTGGGTTGGCGAACTCCCAAATGTCACAAACCTCTGAGTGAAGCACTTTTTCTTCATCTCTGTCCAAAATGGATGGCCCCTTATCCTGAGACAATGATCGCGACCTCCTGACTCTCCAACCTGGGAAATTGTCTCTTCCCCCTCCGCCCCTTGTATCGATCTTGGCAAGAATTGAACACATTTCAATGAGGTCACCTCATTCTTTTGAAGTCCTGAGTGTGAGTCCTATTCTCCTGAATCTTTCCTCCCTGCACAACGCTGTCATTTGGGATCAGTCCTGATTGAGTTACCGCATTGACTGGTGAAGTAATTCTTAAAACGCTGAGGATGTACCCTGAGTATTGGACAGCACTGCAGCCTACCCTGTTGGAAGTAACTGTTTCAGATGGTTATCAACATGGGCCCAGAATGGTGAGCGAACTTGTAACATCTTTATCATATCCCAATTCAGTTATCAGTCTGAACGATGATCATACTTTTGAATGACTTGTTACAAGACCTACCCAACAATGTTAAATATCAATAGCATTTTGGGAAAGCAAATCTTAGCAGGACTTATACACTTAATGGTAAGGTCCTTGGCAGTGTTG
>NC_057751.1:14471311-14501831 GCF_004010195.1 Chiloscyllium plagiosum | reverse complement strand
CAGACACACTCGCTGGAGACCCCTGTAAGTACAGACGTACTCCCCTGGAGATCCCTGTATATACAGACACACACCCCTGCAGACCCCTTTAAATACAGACGTACTCCCTGGAGACCACTGTAAATACAGACACACACCCCTGTAAATACAGACGTACTCCCTGGAGACATCTGTAAATACATACGTACTCCCTGGAGACCCCTGCAAATACAGACACACTCCCCTGGAGACCCCTGTAAATACAGACACACTCCCCTGGAGACCCCTGTAAATACAGACACACTCCCTGGAGACAACTGTAAATACAGACACAATTCCCCAGGGACCCTGTAAATACAGACACACTCCCCTGGAGACCCCTGTAAATACAGACACACTCCCCTGGAGACCCCAGTAAATACAGACACACTCTCCCAGGGACCCCTGTAAATACAGACACACTCCCTGGAGACAACTGTAAATACAGACACAATTCCCCAGGGACCCCTGTAAATACAGACACACTCCCCCAGGGACCCCTGTAAATACAGACACACTCCCCTGGAGACCCCTGTAAATACAGACACACTCCCCTGGAGACCCCTGTAAATACAGACACTCCCCTGGAGACCCCTGTAAATACAGACACACACCCCTGGAGACCCATGTAAATACAAACACACTCCCCCAGAGACCCCTGTAAATACAGACACACTCCCTGGAGACCCCTGTAAATACAGACAAACTCTCCCAGGGACCCCTGTAAATACAGACACACTCCCCCAGGGACCCCTGTAAATGCAGACGCACTCTCCTGGAGACCCCTGTAAATACAGACGTACTCCCCAGGGACCCCTGTAAATACAGACACACTCCCCTGGAGACCCCTGTAAATACAGACGTACTCCCTGGAGACCCCTGTAAATACAGACACACACTCCTGCAGACCGCTGTAAACACAGACACGCTCCCCCAGGGACCCGCTGTAATTACAGACACACTCCCCTGGAGACCCCTGTAAATACAGACACACTCCCTGGAGACCCCTGTAAATACAGATACACTCGTCTGGAGATCCCTGTAAATACAGACACACACCCTGGAGACCCCTGTAAATACAGACGTATTCCCCTGGAGACCCCTGTAAATACAGACACACACCTTGGAGACCCCTGTAAATACAGACGTACTCCCCTGCTGACCCCGGTAAATACAGACACACTCCCCTGGAGACCCCTGTAAATACAGATACACTCCTCCAGGGACACCTGTAAATACAGACACACTCCCCGGAGACTCCTGTAAATACAGACACACTCCCCGGAGACCCTGTAAATACAGACACACTCCCTGGACACCCCTGTAAATACAGACGTACTCCCCTGGAGAGCCCTGCAAATATAGACGTACTCCCCTGGAGATCCCTGTAAACACAGACACACTCCCCCAGAGACCCCCTGTAAATACAGACACATTCCCCTGGAGACTCCTGTAAATACAGACACACTCCCTGGAGACCCCTGTAAATACAGACACACTCCCTGGAGACCCCTGTAAATACAGACGTACTCCCCTAGAGACCCTTGTAAAATACGGACACACTCCCAGGAGACCCCTGTAAATACAGACATACTCCCCAGAGACCCCTGTAAATACAGACACACTCTACCAGGGACCTCTGTAAATACAGACACACTCCCCTTGAGACCCCTGTAAATGCAGACACACTCGCTGGAGACCCCTGTAAATACAGACACACTCGCTGGAGACCTCTGTAAATACAGACACACTCGCTGGAGACCCCTGTAAATAAAGATACACTCGCCTGGAGACCCCTGTAAATACAGGCACACTCCTCCAGGGACCCCTGTCAATGCAGACACACTCCCTGGACACCCCTGTAAATACAGACACACACCCTGGAGACCGTTGTAAATACAGACGTACTCCCCTGGAGATCCCTGTAAACACAGACACACTCCCCCAGGCACGCCCTGTAAATACAGACACAGTCCCCTGGAGACCCCTGTAAATACAGACACATTCCCTGGAGACCCCTGTAAATACAGACACTCTCCCTGGAGACCCCTGTAAATACAGACGTACTCGCCTGGAGACCCCTGTAAATACAGACGTACTCCCCAGGGACCCCTGTAAATACAGACACACTCCCCCAGGGACCCCTGTAAATACAGACACACTCCCCTTGAGACCCCTGTAAATGCAGACACACTCCCTGGAGACCCCTGTAAATACAGACACACTCGCTGGAGACCCCTGTAAATACAGACACACTCCCTGGAGACCCCTGTAAATACAGATACACTTGCCTGGAGACCCCTGTAAATACAGACACAGTCCTCTAGGGACCCCCGTAAATACAGACATACTCCCTGGACACCCCTGTAAATTCAGACACACACCCTGGAGACCCTTGTAAATACAGACGCACTCCCCTGGAGATCCCTGTAAACACAGACACACTCCCTGTAAATACAGACACAGTCCCCTGGAGACCCTTGTAAATACAGACACACTCCCCTGGAGATCCCTGTAAAGACAGACACATTCCCCCAGGGACCCCCTGTAAATACAGACACAGTCCCCTGGAGACCCCTGTAAATAGAGACACATTCCCTGGAGACCCCTGTAAATACAGACACACTCCCTGGAGACCCTTGTAAATACAGGCGTACTCCCCTGGAGACCCCTGTAAATACAGACACACTCCCTGGAGACCACTGTAAATACATACGTACTCCCCTGGAGACCCCTGTAAATATAGACGTACTCCCCAGGGACCCCTGTAAATACAGACACACTCCCCCAGAGACCCCTGTAAATACAGACACACTCGCTGGAGACCCCTGTAAATACAGACACACTCGCCTGGAGACCCCTGTAAATACAGACACACTCCTCCAGGGACCCCTGTAAATACAGACACACTCCCCCAGAGACCCCTGTAAATACAGACACACTCCCCTGGAGACCACTGTAAATTCAGACACACTCGCTGGAGACCCCTGTAAGTACAGACACACTCGCTGGAGACCCCTGTAAGTACAGACGTACTCCCCTGGAGATCCCTGTATATACAGACACACACCCCTGCAGACCCCTTTAAATACAGACGTACTCCCTGGAGACCACTGTAAATACAGACACACACCCCTGTAAATACAGACGTACTCCCTGGAGACATCTGTAAATACATACGTACTCCCTGGAGACCCCTGCAAATACAGACACACTCCCCTGGAGACACCTTTAAATACAGATGTACTCCCTGGAGTCACCTGTAAATACAAACATACTCCCTGGAGACCCCTGGAAATCCTGACGCACTCCCCTGGAGACACCTGTAAATACAGACACACTCCCTTGGAGACCCCTGTAAATACAGACATACCCCCTGGAGACACCTGTAAATACAGACGTACTCCTTGGAGGCACCTGTAAATACAGACATACTCCCTGGAGACACCTGTAAATACAGACACACCCCCCTGGCGACCCCTGGAAATCCTGACGCACTCCCTGGAGACCCTGGGCACTCACTAAATCCAACTGTTCTGGGATGGTTTACCATTGGCCAGTCAGATGAAAGCAAATTGTCGTAGATGCTGGGGATTCGAAGCAGAGCCATTCAGAGAAACAGAACTTATTTTTCACATCTGATATGACTCCTTTTCATTACTGGTTCGAAGAAACCTTTGGGTTGGCAACATTACCTCTGCTACTCTTTTCATAGACACTGCCAGACCTGCTGAGATCCTCCAGCGCTTGTTGGCTTTATCACCATTGACCAGTTAGACTGTGAATCCAGAATCTCTGTGAACTGTCTTTCTGTTGTCGCACATACCTCAAGGATTGATGTTTGCATTTGTCAGTTCACATACCTGCAGTGCACTGCGTGAGGGGGTTGAGTGGTTCTGCGTCCTCGTAGGAGTCATCGGGGTGGACCTCATTGGTTTGGTGAGGGGCCGGTGGAGGAGTACTCTGCATCTGTTGGGAGGAAGATGTGGTTAGAGCTGTGGGAGCAATTGGAGCTCAACTCTGGACATTGAGACAGTATTTGCCAACATACAGGACATTGGTTAGGCCACTATTGAAAGATTGCGCGCAGTTCTGGGCTCCTTCCTATCGGAAAGATGTTGTGAAACTTGAAAGGGTTCAGAAAAGATGTTGCCAGGGTTGGAGAATTTGAGCTATAAGGAGAGGTTAAATAGGCTGGGGCTGTTTTCCCTGGAGCGTTGGAGGCTGAGGGGTGACCTAATAGAGGTCTATAAAATCATGAGGGGCATGGATAGGATAAATAAAGTCTTTACCCTGGGGTGGGGGAGTCCAGAACTAAAGGGCATAGGTTGAGGGTGAGAGGGGAAAGATATAAAAGAAACCTAAGGGGCCACATTTTCACACAGAGGGTGGTACGCGTGTGGAATGAGCTGCCAGAGGAAGTGGTGGAGGCTGGTACAACTGCAATATATAAAAGGCATTTGGTTGGGTATATGAATAGGAAGGGTTTCGGAGGGATATGGGCCGGGTGCTGGCAGGTGGGACTAGTTTGGGGTTGGGATATCTGGTCGGTATGGAAGGGTTGGACCGAAGGGTTTCTGTGCTGTACATCTCAATGACTGTGGGGCAACCTTTCTCAGAGGAACCAGCACTCTGTCCATATTAGCTCAGAGTGCCAACAGCTTCATTGTGACTGACAGTGTTAAAAGGAGCTTGGAGTTTGTCGCTTGTAGCCCAGTACTGGGCTTGCTGAGGAACTGGGAGCAACTGGCAGTGACGCCCCAGAGCACGAACCTGTTGTCCCCTCCCTCTCAGGGGATGATAGCATCTGTCCTGCAGCTAGTGTCCACTGACCGGCGCCCAGACTGCTGCCTCTCGAGTCACTTTCGCTGCCTAACCCACCCAAGCTAGAGCAGCATCCATCCAGACACTCGGCTCCACAGTCAAACAGCACACCCCCTGACACCCTATCGCAAACCCGGCATGCTGGGGAATGCTGCAGAATGACTCGATCATCTTGAATTCCTGTAGCTTTTGATGCGACTGAGGGGCCCTCAGTGCTTCCTCTGTTTACGTGGGTGTTCCTGGTCTTGCAAACATTTGTCCAGACATTAATTATGACTGATTTCCTGCCGCTGATGGTATCAGGACAGCAGCTCAGAGGGGGAGCTGGGGAACGAGCCCACGTCTTGTAAACAGGACATTTTCCTTCTCTCTGGAGAGGCATGCGCCCTTTTGAAGATTACGTTGGCCTGCGTTTGAAAGAGCACACCATAACTTTATCATAAGCTCAAGTGTGGGCTTGAGTCGGGTTCTGGATTCAGGGCCGTGCGTTGGTTGCCATGATGCTGTGCTCGCTCTGCGCTCCAGACCTTACTGGTCAGCTTTCACCGATAATGCAAACCTTGGTGAGGCACCTGTCAGGATACTGTTAGCCAGAGCGCAGTCTTCAGGTCACCCGCTGTGGTCATCCTATCCACACACACAGAATTTGATGAACAGCAGCAGGGTTCACAACGACAGTTGGAGGCTGCAGAGATGCAAAGCATGAGCTTTTAATTCCACAACACTCGACAGTCAAGATGCCATCGAGAGGTGGTTGGGCCCAGTCTCATCCGAAGCCGCCCCATGATCCTCTCTGAGATGCTGTTGTCTCATGAGGAAACATTGAGCAGGTTGGGTGCAAATTCATTGGCCTGTTGCGGAAAGACACATATAAAATACAAGCGGGGTTGACAGGAAGGATAGTGAGAGGATAAATCCCCACTGATGAAGACTGCAACAAGCCTTGCTCCATCGGACATCCCAGGGGATTTGGCACTGAGTGGCTTTTTGGTTGGTGAACGTTAACAACGAAAGGCCGAGGAGTGTTGGGGGCGCCAGCATTACTCACTGCTGACAAATGGCCAATGTATCAGGGATGGACTAGGTAAAAACAATGACTGCAGATGTTGGAAACCAGAGTCTAGATTAGAGTGGTGCTGGAAAAGCACAGCAGTTCAGGCAGCATCCGAGGAGCAGGAAAATCGACGTTTCAGGCAAAAGCCCTTCATCAGGTATTCCCGAAATCAGCTTTTGCCCGAAATGTCGGTTTTACTGCTCCTCGGGTGCTGCCTGAACTGTTGTGCTTTTCCAGCACCACTCTGATCTAGTATCAGGGATGGACGTCCTTGTTCCCTGCAACTCCAATTGATTTCCACCAATTCCCTGCAACTCCAATTGATTGATGTGCCCAGACCACGGGATGTGAGACTCACATTGATTGCCCATCTCTAATTTCCCCTTGAGAAGGTGGTAGTGAACTGCCTCAGAGAACCCTGGGGCATAAGGACCCTCGCACAGTGCTGTTCGGGGAGGGAGCTGCAGGATTCTGACCCACCGACACTGAAGGAACGGCCATCTCTATGACTCTCTGATATTCTTCCAAGTCAGGATGGTGAGGGGCTCAGAGGGTAACTTGCAGGGAGCTGGTGTTTCCATGTATCTGCTGCCCTTGCCCTCCTAGAGAGTAGAAACTACGGGTTTAGAAGGTGCAATCAATAGATTCTTGGTTCTTGCGTCTTGCAGTTGGAACATGCTGCTGCTACTGTGCATCAGTAGTAGAGGAAGAGGATGCTGAAGGGGTTGGATGGGATACCCCTCAGATGGACTGTTGTGTCTTGAATGGTGTTGAGAGCTTTTGTAGCTGCATTTAGCCAGGCAAATGGGAACATTCTATCACATTCCTGCTTGGTGCTTTGTGATCTACACAGGCAGGATTCTGCTGGGTTCTCAGCCTCTGGCTGGAATCCATGGTCCAGTTCCAATTCTAGTCATTGATAACCTCCAGGATTTCGAGGGGGTGATTTTTATTTTCATTAATTTGCAGAATTCCGGATTGTGTGAGCTCCAACTCATGTTAGGAAAACATAATGATGAGCTGGGGAGTCGGTTCGAACAGAACTTTGCGAGGGCTGTTGCCAGCTAATTGAGCCAATGGGGCCCAGTCTTCAGAGGCTTTTCTCTGATGTGGTCTCATTAGTGCCACTCATTAGAGGATCTGTGGGAGTGCGGATTGTCACGGACTCAGGTCTGGCGCGCTGCCAGACAGCAGCAGCTGCCCAATGTCAAACCAGAAGCTTAAAACAAATTAAACTGCATTCACCAACAAGCACTTATGACACACAGCGCTGTTTGGTAGGGGGGAAGCAAGCAGGCGCGGGAATGGAGAGGTGAATGAGAGAAACGGAGGAACAGAGAGTTGCAGGAAAAGTGGCCGAAGGAAAAGAGAGAGGGAGGAGAAGGGGAAAAGGGATAACGAAAGGGAGATGAAGGCTGACTTCTCCTGTCTCGAGCACGGTCTGACCTATTGTGTCAAATTGGGTTTGGGCACAGAAGCGAAAATTGCATTTTAACTTTCTGTGGAGACCAGGTTTTTGGATTGATCTTGATTCTTGCTTGCAGTTGCGAGACTGTTAACATTTGTGCTACTTTTGCAAAATAAACAGCTTAATTAGTGGCAGAGAGAGAGTCACTGCTTTGAACCTTTTGTGAAAACAAAAACAGCTGCACATGAACCGTTCGGACTAACTTTAACTGAATGGTTCTCCCCTTTCTGTCTGTTTGGGCTAGTTTTGAAAGGGTCCCGTCTTGCTTGGGTTTGAATCCCACGGTGGTGCTGCATTCTCAATAAAGAAGACCAGACCCACTCAAAGTCTCTGTCAGTTTCGAACCCGATCAAGGTACTTCCTTATTATCTGTGTGACATCCCGACCAGTACCTTTGTCTCTATCCAAAGACATTGCGTGTCTAAAAGTCCCTTCAGAATGATGTATGGATGAAAAGAGCTCGGAGTCGCGAAAGTGTAGGGCTGGAGAAAAGCACGGCAGGTCAGGCAGCATCTGAGAAGCAAGAGAGTCAACGTTTCGGACAAAACCCCTCATCAGGGCTCTCCTGGTGAAGGTTCATGCCTGAAACATCGACCCTCTTCTGAAAAGGTCCCACACAATGCTGCACTCAGAGATGAGGCACCAAGCTGCAGTGAAAGGTTTATCAAGATTAACTTAAGAAAGACAGGTCACAGATTTGCAATATTATCTTTGTGTCTCTCTGCACAGTTGCTGCGAGACCTGCCAAGTATTTCGAGGAATAATTGTTTTCATTCCTTCTGAAAATCTGCTTTTTACAGCTCCCCTTGCTCCCCATACAGGGCCTCAGCTGCTCTCAGCGATAGGACTTGTTTCCCCAGATAAGTGTCAGTCTGTAATCTCTGGTTGTGCAGACACATGCATACCCCCTAGGCCTAATCTGAGATACCATCTTGAATTGATTTGGTTTTCTACAGTGTGGAAACAGGCCCTTCGGCCCAACAAGTCCACACAGGCCCTCCGAAGAATAACCCACCCAGACTCATCTCCCTACCCTCTTAGTCTACGTTTACCCCTGATAAATGCACCTCACCTACACACCCCAATTCGCCTGACGTGCACATCTTTAGACTGTGGGAGGAAACCGGAGCACGACACGGGGAGAATGTGCAAACTCCACACCCAAGGCTGGAATCGAACCCGGGATCCTGGTGTTGTGAGGCAGCAGCGCTAACCACTGAGCCACCTCATGATTGCCTCGCTCCCCTTTAAAAGCACCTGTGGTATTCGCCTCAACTGCTGTTATGAGGTCCCATGCATGTCTTCCTTGCCTTTTGGCTTATCTCTTCCCACAGACCCCTGGCTGTCCATCTGCATTCTCCCCACATGGGGGCGGTAGGGTGGCTCAGTGGTTAGCACTGCTGCCTCACAGCACCATGGAGCTGGGTTCGATTCCATTCTCGGCAACTGTGTCGAGTTTGCCCATTCTCCCCGTGTCTGCGTAGATTTCCTTGTGCAGGTTACGCGGATTGGCCATGCCAGATTGCTACTAGTGTCCAGGGATGTGTGGGATAGTTGGATTAGCCATGGGAAATGCAGGGATACGGTAGGGGAGCGAGACTGGGTGGGATGCTCTTCAGAGGATCAGTGGGCCGAATGGCTTGATTCCACACTGTAGGGATCCTATCCTCCCTTTAATCTGTGAAACTGCACTGACTGTGTCCCAACTTGCACCAAGGCATGTTCACCCATCAGCTCCTGAACTCACTGACTTTATGTAGGTCGGTCTCAAATTTTGTTCGATGAACTCTCCTGTCAAGGACCTTTTGGGTGCTTGATAAATACAAATGGAGTAGGGAAATTCCTACTGAATTGTGTTGACTCACAGTTATCGTAACTTCCTGGTCTTGAACTCCCCACATGTGAAAACAGCTTCTCTGCACTCACCCTGTTAAAACCTGTCATAATTTTAAATACCTTGGCCAGGTCATCTCTCAGTGTTCTGTGTCCAATCGGAAGGCATCTGAGCCTGTTTCATTTTCTCTTGTCACTGAAGACCTCTCGGGTGTTGTCTCGTCCCTTGTAAAATCATTTTCTTGCACTTTCTGCAGTGCTCCTGTATCTTTATTGTAGTTTGGAGAGCAGCAATGTGCCTCTCAGTAAGTGAAGTGTGGGAGTACAGAAGCTGATTACTGGAGAGGCTTAATTATCAAGTCGATCCAAGGCTGAGATAGACAGACAGATTTTTAATCAGGAAGGGGATCAAAGGTTACTGGGGAGAAAGCACCAAAGTGGAGATGATCAGATCAGCCATTGAATGCAAAGTGGACTCAGGAAAGGCCTCCTTTTCCTCCATCTTCGGCATTGAGTCATAGCCATAGAGATGTACAGCACGGAAACAGACCCTTCGGTCCAACCCGTCCATACCGACCAGATATTCCCAACCCAATCTAGTCCCACCTGCCAGCACCCGGCCCATATCCCTCCAAACCCTTCCTATTCATATACCCACCCATTTTTAAAGTTGCAATTGTACCAGCCTAGGTTCTAATATCTCTCAGGACTGATGGAATACACTCTTTCAGAGCTGAGAAATGTGATTTAACAAGCTTGATTGCCAGTCCTAATGTTATTCATAAAAGAAACTTTGACCTTACCACTTTGGTTTGGAAATCATCCAATAATTGGGGGCAGGGCGAAACATCTTCTGTGTCTTCGATGATCTCCAGAACGTTCCGCAGCTTGCTCGCTGTTGGACAACAGTGGAATTACTTCAAAGTATTGGGAGAGTTCGGAACATTCACGTTGTTTTCACTGATATTATTGACAGTGCATTGTTATCGCGTGCTAACCGCTGCAAGTAAGCAGTGTTGGCCTTGTCCAACACTGACCTCCCCTTCACCTCTGCGGGAGGCTGCAGTTGATGTGAAATATAGGCCACAAATAATCAGTGAACAGGCACAAGGTGCTTCAGGGCCTACTCTCCCACTCCTCTTTATTGGCCTGTGCTAACCAAAAATATCAGTGAGTAGGTGACCAAATCCCACCCCACTGCCCATTGATGAGAGCCAATAGGAGGGACTAGGAGCTGACAGATTCTGCGGCCTAGCAAAGTTTGTTTCTCGTAGGTCTATAGACATAGCTCACTCTCACTGGAACCAGCTTCCATTTCATAAACTCCCCCAGCAAAACAGCATCTCCAGAGCTCCTGTTTCATGGAATTATCAAGGGGAGGGGATAGCCTCGTGGTAATATTGCTGATTAATCCAGAGACCCAGCTAATGTTGTGGGGACCCAGGTTCAAATCCCACCACGGCAGATGGTGGGATTTGAACTGAATAAAAATCTGGAATTGACAGTCGGATGATGATCGTGAATCCATTGTCAATTGTCGGAAAAAAACCATCTGGTCCACTAATACCGTTTGGGGAAGGAAACTGACATCCTCACCTGGTCTAATCTTCATGTGACTCCAGACCCACAGTAATTTGACTGACTCTTAATTGCCCTCTGGGTAATTTTGGATGTCACCTCGCCAACAAGGCTCTTGTGAAAGGGTTAAAAAAAAACCCTCAAAACAGTCAGTGAAGGGCCATCACTGCTGTAATAAAGGAAACAAGACAGGCAATGGCTGCACAGCAAGATCCCACAAACAGCATAGAGATAATGAGCATGTTTGACACGAACTGAGGATCAACATTGTGCAAGACACTGATGATTAACCTCCCTCCCCCACTGGCCCTCTGAGCAGCGCCACAGGGTCTTTTTAAATGTAGCTGCACCTCAGGCCTCCATTTTATACCTCACCTGAAAGCCAGCACCTCTGACCGTCCAGCACTTGATCAAGCCTGCATTGGCATGGCAGCCTAAGTGTCACATTCAAGCTTCTGGAGTGAGACTTGGTCCATGATCTTCTGATTCAAGAGGACAGCTACCCAGTCAGCCACAGGTAACGTGAAAAGACAGGAGGACAGCAGTGTCTGTGGCTATTTATTGCCGCTCGAATGGGCTGACCAGGAAATGTACAATGCGAACATGAATCCCACCTACCACTTGTGGGGAGCTGCATATCCAAGCGATTCTCTGCCAGGGTAACACAACTCATGAACATGTAATCTGCATCCTCGGCTGCCACTGAAACACAAGAACCTCTCATTAGACAGCCGACAGTCATTGGTTTGCTGTGCTCTAAAGTGTTTGTCCCCAGAGGGGTTTCCCTTCTAAACTTCCCACTTGCCCAGTTGACACAGCCTGCCCTTAGGTGACTGTCTGTGTGGTGTTTGCACATTCTCCCTCTGTCTGTGTGAGTTTCTTCTCACACTCCCAAGATGTTGCGGGGTTAGGTGGAGTGGCCGTGCCGTGGTGTCCAGGATGTGCAGGCTGGGTGGCTTAGCCATGGGAAATACAGGGTTACAGGGGGATGGCTCTGGGTGGGATGCTCTTTGGAGGGTCAGTGTGGACTCAGTGGGCCAAAGGCCTGCTTCCATACTGTAGGGAATCTGGAGTTCGTCCCAGAGGCTAAACAAGAGCAGTTTATCTGTGCTTTTAGATAGCAGTTCAGGTCCGAGCACACTCTTCAGAGAAACAGAGGAGGCACAAACATTTTCTTCCTAAGGGAGCCCAGGACATGAAATTACTGTTGACAGCAACTTAACTCGACGACACATATAAATACAGTGGCTACAAAAGCAAGTCAGAAGCTGGGAATACTGCAGTGAGTAACTCACCTCCTGTCTCTCCAAAACCACCCGGAAGGCACAAGTCAGGAGTGTGATGGAATACTCCTCACTGGCCTGGAAGGGTAAAGCTCCAACAACACTCAAAAGGCTCAGAAACACCCAGGACAAAGCAATGTGCCTGATTATAAGACCACAAGACACAGGAGCAGAAATTAGGCCACTCAGCCCATCGGGTCTGCTCCGCCATTCAGTCATGGCGGACAAGTTTCTCAACCCCATTCTTCCCCTTTCTTCCCATAACCCTTGATTCCCTCGATACTCAGTGACCTGGCCTCCACAGCCTTCTGTGGCAGTGAATTTCATAGATTCCCCAACTCTCTGGCTGAAGATGTTTCTCCTTATCTCCATTCTAAAAGGTCATCTCTTTACCCCAAGTCTATGCCTTTGAGTCAGAGTCTCTCCAACCAATGGAAACGTCTTCCCAACATCTACTGAGCCCAGGCCATTCAGTATTCCATATGTTTCAAATTAGATCCCCCTACATGCTTCTAAATTCCATCAAGTATATACCCAGACTCCTCAAACGTTCCTCATATGTTAAGCCTTTCATTCCTGGGACCATTCCCTCTGAGCACGCTCCAGGACCAGTCCATCCTTCCTGTGATATTAGATTAGATTCCCTACAGTGTGGAAACAGGCCCTTCGGCCCAACCAGTCCACACCGACCCTCCGAAGAGTAACCCACCCAGATCCATTTCCCTCTGACTAATGCACCTAACACTGTGGGTAATTTAGCACGGCCAATTCACCTGACCTGCACATCTTTGGACTGTGGGAGGAAACCGGAGCAGACACTGGGAGAATGTGCAAACTCCACACAGACATATGGGGCCCAGAACTGTGCACAATCCTCCAAATGTGGTCTGACCAGAGCCTTATAGAGCCTCAGGAGTGCACTGCTGCTCTGGTATTCAAGTCCTCTCAAAATAAATGCAATCATTGCATTTGCCTTCCTAATGACTGACTCAACCTGCAAGCTTACCTGGAGAGAATCCAGGACTAGAACTCTCGAGTCTTTCTGCACTTCAGACTTCTGAATTTTCTCCCCATTGAGAAAATAGTCCATGCCTCTACTCTCTGTCCCAAAGTGCATGCCCTCAGACTTACCCACATTGTCCTCCATCTGCCCCTTCTTTGCCCACTCTCCTCACCTATCTAAATCCTTCTGCAGCTTCCCTGCTTCCTCAATGCTACCTGTCCCTCTACCTCCCTTTGTATCATCTGCAAACTTAGCCGGAATGCCCTCAGTTCCTTCATCTCGATGGCTAATGTATAAAGTGAAAAGTTGTAGACCCAACACTGACCCTTGTGGAACACCACTTGTCACCAGCTGCTATCTTGAGAAGGATCCTTTTCTCCCCACTCTCTGCTTTCTGCCAGGCTTCTGTCTGTGCTAGCACCTTGCCTCCAACACCATGGGCCCCTTATCTTACTCAGTAGCCCCCTGTGCAGCACCTTGTCAAAGATCTCCTTGAAGTCCAGGTAGATAACATCCATTGGCTCTCCTTGGTCTAACCTGCTCATTAATTCTTCAAAGGATTCTAGCAGATTTGTCCGGCATGACCTCCCTGATTGGCACCACATCCACAAGCATCCACTCCCTCCATCACCAACACTCAGTAGCAGCAGTGTGTACCATTTGCAAGATGTACTGGAGAAACTCACCAGGGCTGCTTAAACAGCACCTTCCAAATCCATGACCTGTACTGTCTGGAAGGACAAGGGTAGCACATGCAAGTTCCCATCCCAAGTCCTACATCACCCTGACTTGGAAATATATCACCATTGTATTCACCCGCTGGGTCTAAATCTTAGAATTCACTCTCTGTTTGCACTGTGGGTCGACCAACATCAAATCGGTCCAACTCATCCAAATCCGAACCCAATCTGGTCCCATTTGCCAGCAGTTGGCCCATATCCCTCTAAACCCTTCCTTAACATATACCCATCCAGATGTCTTTTAAATGTTGTCATTGTACCAGCCTCCACACTTCCTCTGGCAGCTCATTCCATAAAAGGGCCCCTTAGGTCCCTTTTAAATCTTTCCCTTCTCACCCTAAACCTATGCCCCTCTAGTTCTGGACTCCCCCACCCCAGGGGAAAGACTTTGTCTGTTTATCCTATCCAATTGGGGTGGCACGGTGGCTCAGTGGTTCGCATCACTGCCTCACAGCACCAGGTTCCTAGGTTCGATTCCAGCCTCGGGTGACTGTCTGTGTGGGGTTTGCACGTTCTCCCCGTGTCTGCTCCGGTTTCCTCCCACAGTCCAATGATGTGCAGGTCAGGTGAATTGGCCGTGCTAAATTACCCACAGAGTTAGGTGCATTAGTCAGAGGGAAATGGGTCTGGGTGGGTTACTCGTCGGAGGGTCGGTGTGGACTGGTTGGGCCGAAGGGTCTGTCTCCACACTGTAGGGGAACCAAATCATGCCCCTCTTGATTTTATAAACCTCTGTAAGGTCACTCCTCAGCCTCTGACAGCAGCGGTTCAAGAAGGCACTTTCTCAAGAGCAAAGAGGGGCATGCACTAAATTCCTGGTCAAGCCAGTGATACCCACACCCCATGGGTGAATTTTAAAAAAAAGGATTGATGACACCAGCCTCATGGGTGAACCGGTACGTACTGGATCCAGTTTGCTCTGCACACGGACTTGTGTTCAGCTCTTGGAGCAACTCCGCCACCGACTCCTTCTTCGACTCGGCCACGCAGCTGAGACACTCTGTGTCCAGAACCTTCAGGAACGACTGCAGCTCTGAGAATAACTGGTCCAGATCTGAGGAGAAAGAGAGTGATTAAATTCTGCCACCTCATTCGGAGCGTGTTTCGTGATTGAGGAGGACATCGGAAATCGGTCCAGGAACCGAGCATTCAGCCCATTGCGCCTGCTCTGACGTTCAGAGTGTTCACAGCTGGTCATGGGCGTAGCCTCCATTACCTCGTTAGTGCCCCATATCCCATGATTCCCTGAAACAAAATTTGGTCCATCTTGGCTTTAATTACTCAATGAAGCAGGCACAGCAGCGACACAGCACGGAAACAGGCCCTTCAGTCCAACCAGAACATAATCTCAAACTAAACTAATTCCACTTGCCTGCAGAATTCTTTCCTATTCATTTATGCATCCAAATGTCTTTTAAACAGTGTAATTGTGCCCACATCCACCACTTCCTCAGGAAGTTTACTGTGTAAAAGATCGGCAGTTTGGGAGATATAATGTTCCAGGAGCGTGAACTGGGGCTTTTTATTTATTAATTTGCAGGATGTGAGCTTCGCTGGCTGGGGCCGGCATTTATTGCCCGTCCCTAATTGCCCCAGAGGGCAGTTTTAAGAGTCAACCACATTGCTGAGGG
This sequence comes from Chiloscyllium plagiosum, assembly GCF_004010195.1. Taxonomy (NCBI): domain Eukaryota; kingdom Metazoa; phylum Chordata; class Chondrichthyes; order Orectolobiformes; family Hemiscylliidae; genus Chiloscyllium; species Chiloscyllium plagiosum. The sequence continues at coordinate 14,486,399 of NC_057751.1, read as the reverse complement.
TCTGGAGTCACATGAAATGATGGCAATTTCCTTCCCGACAGGGCACGAGTGAACCAGGTGTCTTTTTTTCTCCCCGACAATCGACTTTGGATTCATGGTCATTATTAGATTCTTAATTCCAAGTTGTTTTAAAAAATTGAATTCAAATTCCACCACCTGCCTCAGGCAGGATTCAAACCAGGGACCCCAGAACATTCCCTGGATTAACAATCCAGTGTTAGTACCGCTAGGCTATCTCCTCCCCTAGCTAGGGGCACTCAGATCTTGATGGGCTGAATAGCCTTTCCTCACCTCTTCCTGTCCTTTCCCAAAGACAACTGAGTCTTTGTAGGCCCGCAGGATGTGTGCCCAGTTTCAACTGTGAGTACCGACAGTCAGTGTCAGCATCAGAGGCAAATTTTGACTTTCTGACCATACAATCCTCTGGGAAATCTGCAGCCATCTGATTTTGGCCTGTCGGACATCCCCCAGTTTTAGTCAGCTGGTGGCTGGGCCTAAACCATAGGCCTCTCGAGGCTTTCCTTTTCTAGATCTCTGTTTCAAACCTACATCCTTGATTCAGCATTTGTTCGCTCACCGTGATGTCTCCTCAGTGTTAAAAATGTGGCAGGTAACAGTCACGAGGAGATGTTTTCTAACGCTAAAGTTGCTATCTAAATGCAGATTGTTTTTGAGCTGGGGGAGTGCAGTCCAGCAGCAAGAGGAAAGGTTTCGGGTGGCACGGTGGCTCAGTGGTTAGCACTGCTGCCGCACAGCGCAAGGGACCCGGGTTCAGTCCCAGCCTCGGGCGACTGTCTGTGTGTGGAGTTTGCACATTCTCCCCCGTGTCTACGTGGGTGTGCTCCGGTTTCCTCCCACAGTCCAAAGATGTGCAGGTCAGGGTGGATTGGTCGTGCTAAATTGTCCATAGCAATTAGGTGCATTAATCAGAGGGAAATGGGTCTGGGTGGGTTACTCTTCGGAGGGTCTGTGTGGACTGTTTGGGCCGAAGGGCCTGTTTCCACACTGTAGGGAATCTAATCTCATCACTGCCCTGGAGATTGAGGAGAAAGTGAGCCATGGGCAGTTTGTCGACTCAGATTGTGGGAGAGCTTTTTGAGGGGAAAAAAAACCAAACGTATCATTTTTGTTTCTCTGCCTGACAGTTTTCATTGGCTGAGAATATGATCTAAAGCTCTGTTGCTGATCTATATTAAAAGTTCCTTGCATTGTGCGGGCCCACAGTGCTAATCTTGTCTCATTCACATAGTTGACTGAACAAGTGACTGTGTCAGGAGAATGAATGGTCTTTGCTCTCCGTGCTCCGTGAAAGGGAGTTCACAACTTGGACTGCAGCTGAATGAAGCAGTTTATAAACACCAGAGTATCTGAGCAGCTGCCACAAAGAATCTCATTGTTCACTCAAAACCATTTCTGCATCTCCTTGTGAAGTTGTGGGAGGTGGTTGGGGGGGGGGGGAGTAGAAGTGGAAAAAGAATCTCTGAGCCGTGGAGGTAACTGCGCCACAGAATAACCTGACAGCCCACGGCTTTTCACCTTTCCCTGGTCTTTGCATTCTACTAACCGGTAAAATTCCAAGTTATTGGATGAGAACGATCACCCCGCTGTTGTACATCTTCTTCACAATGGTTAGGAAAGCAGGAACTGAAGTGGGACACAAACAGCTCCATTGTATCCTCCGAGTCTGCAGCGCAGCACATTGGCTGGGCTGTTTGGCCCATCGTGTTGATGCTGGCTCTCTGACAGAGCTCTCCAGTTAGTTTCGCTTGTACCACGTCTCATGGAGGACTGATCATTGACAGTAAAAGTTCACAAAAGGCATGTGAAGGAGAGAGGGAGCAGGGAGGACGCAGCGATTAAGAAAGGAAATGAAAGAGAGAGAAAATCAGAATGGAGGGAGAAAAGGCAAAGCAGCTGCAACACCTCAAGGAGAAATGGACTGTCTTATCCTGTTATGGAGAGAAAAAGGCCCTCCCATTGCACAGCAGAAGCTCAGATAACAGTCGACAGTCTCAATTAACAGTTCATGACCAAGACTAACAACCCTTCAAGTAGCAACTTGTTTGCAGTATCGCACTTCCAACTACGCAATCACAAGGTGTTGACAATATGGCCCAAAAACACAGAAATTGCTGGAAAAAGCTCAGCAGGTCTGGCAGCATCTGTGGAAGGAAATCGGAGTTAACGTTTTGGATCGAGACCCTTCCTCAGAACTGATGGTAACGGGAACGTGTCTGTTTGTGCGCAGAAGAAGGATGGGCAGAGGGGGTGAGGTGTAAACGATTGGTGGGGATAGAGGCCAAAGAGAGAGAGAACGATTGGACAGACAAAGGAGTGAATAACGATCTGGTGAGGAGGGTGAAGAGCTATTAATGGGGTCTGTTAGTGACTGTTAGCCAATCGACCCGCAAGGTGAACTCTGATTTCTCTCCACAGGTGCTGCCCAGACCCGCTGAGCTTTTCCAGCAAGTTCTGTTTTTGTTTCCGATTTACAGCAACCGCAGTTGTTTTGGTTTGGATTTAGCTACAATATGACAACGTAGTATACGGCATCCATTTAAAGGATGGGTGGGACTTTACGAACACCAGCTTGCATTTATATAGCACCTTTTAACACAGCTAAAACAACCCCAAGGCATTTTGGCAGGACCATTCTCAGGCGAAATGTGACAGTAAGGTTTTGAAGATGCTGGAATTAGAGGAGCTTTGACATTTCTGAGCATTATGGGGCTGGAGAGGATTACAGAGACTGGGGGATATGGCAGCTGAGGCCAGGGAAGTAATTGAAAACCAAGTCAAAGGATTTGTAAACTGACGTACTGCCAGACTGAGAACTGACATCAGTCAAGATTAGAGTGGTGCTGGAAAAGCACAACAGGTCAGGCAGCATCCAAGGAGCAGGAAAATCGATGTTTCGGGCACAAGCCCATCATCAGAAATGACCTGACGAAGGGCTTCTGCCCGAAAGGTCAATTTTCCTGCTCCTCGGATGTTGCCTGACCTGCTGTGCTTTTCCAGCACCACTCTAATCTTGACTCTGATCTCCAGCATCTGCAGTACTCACTCCTGCCTGAGAACTGACATCGGTCAGTAAAGTCTCTGGACGAAGAGGTGAGTGGGACTTGTAGTTCAAGAGACAGAACTAGCTGTGAGGCCACCTGAGATTGTAAAAGATGTGACCTGAATGTATCTCCTTCTACATAGCAAGCTTCCCACATTACAGCTGTTTTTAAGAGTACAGAGTGGGCTTAAGGTATGTTGAATCATTCAGGGTGGAAGAGGCCCTTTGGCCCATCAAGTCTGTACTGTCAAAGCTACATTAAATCTACACTTGTCCCACTGAGCAGGAAGTTCTTCCAAATTTGAACTGCATCGTGCTGGACGATTAACTTAATTCAGTGGATGTAGGTTTGCTCGCTGAGTTGGAAGGTTCATTTTCAGACGTTTCGTCACCATACTAGGGAACATCTTCAGTGAGCCGCCGGACAAAGCATTGCTGATGATTCCTGCTTTCTATTTACATGATTTGGTTTCTTTGGGTTGGTGATGTCATTTCCTGTAGTGATGTCATTTCTTATGGTGATGTCATTTCCCGTTCTTTTTCTCGGGGGTGGTAAATCGAGTACAAGTCAATATGTTTCTTGATAGAGTTCTGTTTGGAATGCCATCCTTCGAGGAATTCTCGTGCGTGTCTCTGTTTGGCTTGTCCTCAGAAGCAGGAATCATCAGCAGTGCTTCGTCCAGAGGCTCAATGAAGATGTTACCGAGGATGGTGGCGAAACGTCTGAAAATGGACCTTCCAGCTCAGCGAGCAAACCTATATCCAGAACCTCAACCTGAGCTACAAATCTTCTCAAAACCCGCTAACTCAATTCAGTCTTTGTGATGAATCTTTGTTGAATTTGTCGACACAGGCTTGGAAACAAGTGAAAACTCCAGCTATGCCTTGGCATTCAGTTCAGGCTGTGTTTTTCTAGCTCCACTGATTTTGCGGTACATGGCTTCCATGCTTGTGAGAAATTTCAGTTTGGTGGCGAGGGAGTCAAGTATATTAGCCGTCATAATCATTTGCAGGATTCCTGTCCCAAAGTATCTGGGAACCTGATTATTGCCCTCATTCTGTTCCCTCAAAGGCACTGACTCTCACTCAGGTAAGATCTCTTTGCCAGATGTTCGCAGTGCCTTTTCCAGATGTGCACCCAAACTTGATCATGGAGCTAACTCTGCCTCTCATAAAGGACAGGGTGGGTGGGAGGTGGTTATGGGGCTGTGCTCAGTGATACGGACCAAATCAAACCACCTCAAAGCCACAGTTTGGTCACATCAGGAACAAGGACTCTTTGCCCACTCTCATTCAGTACCCTGTGGAATTACAGAGGGTCTAAACCTGACATCGGCCAGAGATCGGGCCTGGCACCACATTGTATGTGTACCTCAGGACCACACCGAGTGACGTTTGCGCACTAACCATTGTTGAAGCTTTACTAATTCCTTGTTTGGGCCTATTTTGTTTTGCAACGTTGTCTCTTTTCAAACCCTCAGGAGAAAGAGCACGCCTGGGTAAGTCTCTCATTTTCTTACTTCACTGTATAAGCTGCTTGCACCCAAAGAGTTGATGATTGTCTGGTTGGCATTTTCCAAGTGTAACAACCGAGTTCAAAATGCTCACCCTGGCGAATTGTGGAACTGGATTCAGTTAAAATCACCAATTTACGCGCTGGCATCAAGCAAGTGGATAAGTGTCAAGGAGGCGTATGGCATGCTTGCCTTTAGTCGGGGCACTGAGTATAAATGTTGCAGCTGCATGAGACTTTGTTCAGGTCACATTTGGAGTACTGTACGTGGTTTTGGTCACCACATCGTAGGGAGGATGTGGAGGCTTTGGAGACAGGGTGTTGCCTTGATCGGAGTGTGTGAGCGACAAGGAGAGGTTGGACAAACCTGGATTGTTTTCAGAGGCTGAGGGGCAACCTGATAGAAGTGTGGACATTGTCAGGGGCATGTAAATGGGGGGATATGCAGAGTCTCTTGGAAATGTCGAACACATAGATTTAAGGAGAAGCATTTAAAGGGGATGTGCGAGGAATAGGTGTCTGGAACGAGCTGCCATTGGAAGGAGGAGAAACAGATCCGATAGCCACGTTTTAGAGACATTCAGACAGACACATGGACAGGCAGGGAACAGAGGGTCACGGACCACATGCAGGCAGATGGGATTAGTTCAGAACAGCATAACGGTCAGCCCAGACATGATGAAGCCTGTTCCTATGCTGCACTGTTTGCTGTTCTATATGCCGGATTGTGTGATAATGAGAATAATTGGATTGTCTTAAAAGTACATCAGCTTCATTCTTGCCCCTGAATGATGTGGATTTTCTGTTTTTATTTTGCCTGGACTATACCTGACTCCAAATTCAGTCTACAGCATTGAGTGTAAATGCTATCAGGACGTAGAGTCTCGAAATGAAATCCATCCCTTCTTTGCAATCTCTTGGAATATCTGGCTTTCGTTCCTCCTCTCCCTTCTTTCTGTTAGATTTCAGCCCTCCTTTCCTGAACAGTTTCTTGTTGAGCTATTTGCAAAGGGCACTGTTCATTTCCCCTTGACATAAGGCAGCCCAGAAGCAGTACAATGGTGAGAGATTCGTGAGTGAGTGAGTGTTGTCCCCAAGGTCACTGTTCTCAGGTTATCACGGAGAGTCTGCGGATAGGCACTCGGGAGCGGGCGAAATCGCTGGGCCAGCTCCGCAAACTTCCGCCCTCAGCAGGACCGCCAAAAGCAGCGGTGGGATTGAGGCTGAACCGGAGGCTTTGCTGATCTGTGTTGACATCTTGACCAGTGGAGCTTTCATTTTGGAATGCCATTCTCTCACTGTTACACACAGCACAGTGTTTACTGCTGGATGTCAGAAGACAAATGCACACTCCGTGGGTGGCACGGTGGTTGTGGGCGGCACGGTGGCACAGTGGTTAGCACTGCTGCCTCACAGCGCCAGAGACCCGGGTTCAATTCCCGCCTCAGGCGACTGACGTGTGTGGAGTTTGCACATTCTCCCCGTGTCTGCGTGGGTTTCCTCCAGGTGCTCCGGTTTCCTCCCACAGTCCAAAGATGTGCAGGTCAGGTGAATTGGCCATGCTAAATTGCCCGTAGTGTTAGGTAAGGGGTAAATGTAGGGGTATGGGTGGGTTGCGCTTCGGCGGGTCGGTGTGGACTTGTTGGGCCGAAGGGCCTGTTTCCACACTGTAAGTAATCTAATCTAATCTAATGTAAGACAGAGTGAACGAAAGACTGGCCTTAAGACTAAACAATGAAAACTGCAACGTCGTTTCAAGCATCATATTCACAAGACAAAGAGCATGAATAAGGAGCCCTCAGCCCAGCTGTTGCAGTTACTGAATCATTGCACTGTCAATGTTGAACTAAATATAGACTTAAAATCAAAAGGTCCTTTGCTCTCAGTGAAAGCTTCGGTTACTGTTGGTACAGAGCTTCTTTGGCATAGTCCACGGTGAACATATCACTGCTCCTGTGTTGAGTGTTCGGCACTGCCTGAGGGGGTGTCTCGCTGCGCAGGGGCTCCGGAGACAGAGCCATGGTGGGGGTTGTCCTGTAGCAGTCTGAGGGAGGCCCATTGCCAAGGGCTTGAATGGCCCTGGAGGAGAAAGTGAGGTCTGCAGATGCTGGAGATCAAAGTTGAAACTTTATTGCTGGAACAGCACAGCAGGTCAGGCAGCATCCAAGGAACAGGAGATTCGACGTTTCGGGCACAGGCCCTTCTTCAGGAATGTCAGAAGACAAATGCACACTCCGTGGGTGGCATGGTGGTTGTGGGTGGCACGGTGGCACAGTGGTTAGCACTGCTGCCTCACAGCGCCAGAGACCCGGGTTCAATTCCCGCCTTGAATGGCCCTGCGCGGGGAGAGCTCTGTAAGTGCACTCAGATGAATGCAGACCTTCCTTATGGAATGAAGGGTAGAGAGTCATGGGAGAATGGCATTGGATGGTCGGCTCATGAAAGGAGGCAGCAGTATCATGGTAACATCACTGGACTCATGATCCAGAACTCCTGGCTCACATTCCGGAGACCGGGATCCAAATCCCACCATGACAGGCAGAGAAACTTGGAAGTCGCCGAACCATCCAGAACTAAAAACAACGGCGACCGTGAATCATTGTGAAATCCAATCTGATTCACTAATGTCCCCTTCAGAGGGAAATCTGCCTTCCTTACCTGGTCTGACCTGGTACAGACCCTCAGCAATGTGGTTGACTTTTAAGTAGAGAGTTAAGTAGGGACAATTAATGCTGGTCTGGCCACCGAAACCCATATACAGGACCATGAATTTGCATGCACTGGATGGATCAAATGGACTATTTCAGCAACAGAACAATGGAAGCAGCATTGCTGGGGCATTACTGACCCACTGTACCTCACACTCACCTGGATAAATTCCAAAATTTATGTCAGCCTAATACAGTTTTGACAGTGAAATCCCCCAGCAATCAAATTCGAGCTCCCGAAACCATTTTCCCACACTCCCAAAATACTCTCACTCAAAGCTCAAGGTTGGTTTGGTTGTACCAAGGTTTACCGTGCAGGATAGTGCTGGAGGCCAGAGTCAAAAAAGTGTGGCGCTGGAAAAGCACAGCAGGTCAGGCAGCATCCGAGGAGCAGGAAAATCAAGCATAAGCTCTTCATCAGGAATATGGGGTGGGTGGGGCAAGGGTGCTCAGAGATAAATGGGAACGGGGGCAGGGCTGGGGGAAGGTAGCTGGAAATGCAATAGGTAGATGAAGATGGAGGGTGATGGTGATAGGTTGGAGTGGAGGGTGTCGCAGATAGGTGGGAAGGAAGATGGACAGGTAGGAGGGTGGTGCCGAGTTGGAGGGTTGGAAGCCCCCTGGGATAAGGTGGGGGGAGGGGAGATGAGGAAACTGGTGAAATCGACATTGATCCCATGCGGTTGGAGGGTCCCAAGATGAGGCATTCTTCCTCCAGGTGTATGGTGGCTAGAATTTGGTGGTGGAGAAGGCCCAGGAACTTGCATGTTCTTGGTGGAGTGGGGGTTGGAGTGTTCAGCCATAGGATGGTGGGGTTGTTTCGTGTATGTGCGTCCCAGAGATATTCTGTGAGACATTCTGCATGTTGGCATCCTGTCTCCCCAGTGTAGAGGAGACCATATCAGGAGCAACAGACACAGTAGATGACGTGTGTGGAGGTGCAGGAGAATCTGTGTCAGATGGAGAAGGATCCTTTGGGGCCTTGGATGGAGTTGAGGGGGGAGGTGCGGACACAGGTTTTACACCTCTTACAGTGGCAAGGGATTGTATCGGGAGGTTGGTGGGATGGAAGGTGATGACTTGGTGGGGTTCTGTCCTTGTTGCAGTTGGAGGGGTGGGGTTAAAGGGCGGAGGTGCGGGAAGTGGAGGAGAAATGCCAGAGGGCATTGTTAACCACTTGAGAGGGGTAATTGTGGTCCTTGAAGACGGAGGCCATCTGAAATGTTCTGGATTGGAATTGGTCCTCCTGGAAGCAGATGCTGCAGAAATGTAGGATTTGGGAGTAAGGGATAATGTTTTGCAGGAGGGGGTGTGGGAGGAGGTATAGTCCAGGTAGTTGTGGGGGTCGATGGGTTTGAAGTAGATGTCCAGCTTGAGTCGGTCACCGGAAATGGAGATGGAGACGTCCAGGAAGGGGAGCGAGGTGTCCGAGATGGTCCAGGAAGGGGAGCGAGGTGTCCGAGATGGTCCAGGTGACCTTGAGGTTGGGGGTGGAAGGTGTTCATGAAGTTGATGAACTGTTCAACCTCCTCATGGGAACTCGAGGTGACGCTGATACAGTCATCAATGTGGCGGAGGAAAAGGTGGGGAATGGTGCCGGTGTAACTGCGGAAGATGGACTGTTCCATGTACCCGACAAAGAGACAGGCATAGCTGGTGCCCATGCGGGTGCCCATGGCTACCTCTTTGGTCTGGAGGAAGCGGGAGGACTCAAAGGATAAATTGTTGAGGGCAAGGACCAGTTGCCAATCAAATGAGTGTGTTGGTGGAAGGGGACTGGTTGGGTCGGCGGGAGAGGAAGAAACGGAGGGCTTGGAGGCCCAGGTCATGGGGGATGGAGGTGTATAGGGACTTGGATGTCCATGGTGAAGATGAGGCACTGGGGGGCCGGGTAACCCAAAGTCAAGGAGGACGTGGATGGGGTGGGTGGTGTGCCCAAATGTTTGTGGAGAGATCCTGGACCAAAGGATGGTGTCAAGGTATGCGGAGATATGTTTCGTGGGGCAGGAGCAGGCTGAGATGACGAGAGCAGTCAGGTTTGTGAGTTTTGGGTGAGAGGTAGAACCGGGAGGGGGTGCAGGGTCCCAGGGCTATGAGATTGGAGGCTCTGGGTGGGAGATCCCCTGAGGTGATGAGGTTGTGGATGGTCTGGGAGATGATAAGTTTGGTGATGGGAAGTGAGGTTGTGTTTGATGGGGCTGTAGGAGGAGGTGTCCGTGAGTTGGCACCGAGCTTCAGCGGTGCAGAGGTCGGTGCGCCAAACTCCTCCTGCGTTCCCTTTGTCCACTGGTTAAATGGTCAAGTTGGGTTGGAGTGGGGGCAGTGGAGTGGGTGAGGGGGGTGGACAGGTTGAGGCGGTCGATATCACAGTGGCAGTTGTAGATGAAGAGATCGAGGGTGGGTAACAGACCAACATGGGGTGTCCAGGTGGATGGAGTGTGTTGGAGTTGGGAGAAGGGGTCCTCAGAGGGTGGGTGGAAGTCCTGATGGAAAAAGTAAGCACAGAGGCGGAGGCGACGGAAGAAACGTTCGATGTCATGATGCGTGTTGAGTTTGTTGATCCGGCAGCGTTTGGCGGTGGGCCTCCTCCACCGCCGCCAAATCTGAGCCACCCTACACCTGGAGGAAGAACGTTTCTTCTTCCGCCTTGGGATCCTCCAACTGCACGGGATCAATGTGGACTTCACCAGTTTCCTCATCTCCCCTCCCCCCAACTTATCCCAGATCCAACCCTCCAACTCTGCGCCGCCCTCTTGCACTGTCCTACCTGTCCATCTACCTTCCCACCTATCCGCTCCACCCTCCACTCTGACCAATCATCATCAGCCCCTACCTCCATCTACCTATTGCATTCCCAGCTACCTACCCCCGCAGCCCATTTATCTCTTAGTACCCTTGGGCCCCCCTACATTCCTAATAAAGAGCTTGTGCTTGAATCCTTGACTCTCCTGCTCCTCGCATGCTGTCTGACCGGCTGTGCTTTTCCAGCGCCACACTTTTTGACCAAGGTTTACCACAGGACAGATGGCAATGTGGAATTCAGACGATAGACATATCACCATGATTTTGTTGAATCATGGATCAGACAAGAGGGGCTGAGTGGTCCAGTTCTACCCCTATTAGAACCAAATTTGGTAACTCTATTCCAATTCACCCAAGCAATAATGACCATACTTTCAGTTGCCTTGGCCCTGATATTAAGATGTAGAGATAAAGATCAGCATTCCATTTGCCTTTTTAATTCGTTCCTGCATCTGTCAATGACATTTTAATGATCTGTATATCTGAACCCGTAAATTATGCTGTTATATGGCATGGAAACAGACCCTTCGATCCAACTCGTCCACACCGACCAGGTTCCCAAACTAAACTTGTCCCTGTGCTTGGCCTATATTCCTCCAAACCTTTCCTATTCATGAACTTATCCAAATGTCTTTCAAATGTTGTAACTGGACCTTCATCCACCACTTTCTCTGGCAGTTCATTCCATAAATGAGCCACTCTCTGTGGGAATAAAAGTTGCCCCTCCATCTTCTTAAATCTTTCCCCTCCGCACCTTAAAAATAGTCTTCCTGTTTTCAACTACCACCCGAGGGAAAGGATGCTTACTACTCACCTTATCCATGCCCCTCATGATTTTATAAACCTCTGTAAGGTCACCCCTTAACCTCCTACACTCCAGTGAGAAAAAGTCCCAGTCTTTTCTGTCTGTTTTTATGACTCAACCTTCCATTCCCAGCAACATCCTGGTTAAACTTTTCTGAACCCTCTCCAGTTTAACAATATCCTTCCCATGACCTTCCCAACTCCATGACTCAAAGGTCTGAGAAATGACGGCAAGTGTGTGAAATGTGTTTTTCACCAGTTGAATTGAACTTATTGTCACGTGTACCGGGGCACAGTGAAAAGCTTTGGCTTACGAGCAAGACAGGCAGATCGCAGAGTTAAGTAGCATAGATAAGTAAATGATAGGTAAACAGTGGCAAAAACAAAAACACAGGGACAGGCAACTGTTTGTGAGTCTATTCAGTATTCGAACAACAGTTGGGTAGAAACTGATGTGAAACCGGCTGGTGCGTGTGTTCAGGCTTTTGTACCTTCTCCCCGATGGTAGAGGTTGTAGAAAAACATTGCCAGGGTGGGGTGGATCTTTGAGAATATTGGCGGCTTTTCCTTGACAGCGGGCCTGGTTGATGAATTCTATAGTCTACCCTCTCCAGTTTAACAATATCCTTCCCATGACCTTCCCAACTCCATTACTCAAAGGTCTGAGAAATGACGGCAAGTGTGTGAAATGTCTTTTTCACCAGTTGAATTGAACTTATTGTCACGTGTACCGGGGCACAGTGAAAAGCTTTGGCTTACGAGCAATACAGGCAGATCGCAGAGTTAAGTAGCATAGATAAGTAAATGATAGGTAAACAGTGGCAAAAACAAAAACACAGGGACAGGCAACTGTTTGTGAGTCTATTCAGTATTCTAACAACAGTAGGGTAGAAACTGATGTGAAACCGGCTGGTGCGTGTGTTCAGGCTTTTGTACCTTCTCCCTGATAGTAGAGGCTGTAGAAAAACATTGCCAGGGTGGGGTGGATCTTTGAGAATATTGGCAGCTTTTCCTTGACAGCGGGCCTGGTTGATGAATTCTATAGATGGGAGTCTGTCGACCGAAAGTCAAAAAGTTTGGCGCTGGAAAAGCACAGCAGGTCGGGCAGCACCGAAGGAGCTGGGGAGTCAATGGGTTTATGCCTGAAATGTTGATTCTCCTGCCCCTCGAATGCTGCCTGACCTGCTGTGCTTTTCCAGCGTCACACTTTTCCAGCATCTGCAGTCCTCACTTTCTCCTGATGGTGCAAATTTCTAAGAATGATGTACCTGAAGCCCAAGGTGTCTTGTCTTCCACAATGCTATTCTTTAGATTTCCACTGTTTTTAACTTCTCAGCATGGCGTCGCACTCTGCACTGTGGGTCCAAAGTGGACGACATTGCCAACATTACCAACTGATCCAGATTAATCTCTGACTCTCCGAGCGCAGATTAATTCTCTGCCTCAAAATTGCTTCCAACTGTTTCCCACCCATGGAGATCAGACTGACTGACCTCGAGCTTCCTGGTTATATCCCTCCCTGCCAATCCATTTGCCAACATTGCCACAGTTTTGGCCATCTTTGTAACTTTATGCTATTGGGTATTATAGAATATGTTAGGGGAAACTTAAAACGGAAATTAGGAGAGTATAAAGAGGCGTGAAAACATAATAGCAAGCAAAATAATGGAAAATTCCAAGTTATTTTCTAAATACATTAAGAGTGCATGGATAACTAGGGAGAGTCGGGCCCATTAGGACCACAGTGGTTACCTGTGTGCAGCTAAAGGATATAGTTAAGGTTTTAAATGAATACTTTTTTATCGCTGTTCATGCGTCAGAGGGATAATGTGAGTTCAGAAATCAGGGAAAAGGACTGTGATGTACTTAAAGAAATTAGAGTAGACAGAGAGGAGGTTCTGAGTGGTTTAGCAGGCTTGAGAAAGATAAATCTCCAGGGCCAGATGATATGTAATGTAACACAGGCTGTTGAGTGACTCAAGGGAGGAAATAGCGAGGGTACTGGCAATAATTTTCAGTTCTTCTCTGGTCACAGGAGAGGTGCCAGAGGACTGGAGGATGCCCAATATGGTGTTGCCATTTAAGAAAGCAGGGAGGGATATAACCAGGAAACTCAAGGTCGGTCAGTCTGACGTCCATGGGTGGGAAACAGTTGGAAGCAATTCTGAGGGAGAGAATTAATCTGCGCTCGGAGAGCCAGAGATTAATCTGGAACAGTCAGCATGGCATTGTGAAAAGGAAAGGTCATTCCTGACCGACTTGATTGAATTTTTCGGAGGTGACCAGCTGTGTGGAGGAGGGCAGTGCTTTTGATGTCAATGATTGGCCTTCAGCAGGGGCTTTGATCAGGTCCCGCATGGGAGACTGACAGCAAAGGGAAGTGCCTGTCCAATCCATTGAAATGTGGCTGATTGGATTCACAGTCAGTTGAGTGACAGGAAGCCACGGGTGATGGTCAAGGGGTGGATTTTGTGCCCAGCGGGGCTCTGCAGAGATCACTGTTCGGATCTTTCATTTGTGGTTTATATAAATGATTTAGAATTGAGTGTAGGTGGGTCGATCAGTAAGTTTGCGGATGGTGCGAAAATTGTTCGGGTGGGAAATAGTGAGGAGGACAACCTTCGATTATAGGAGCTTGGGCTGAAGAGTAGCAAATGGAATTCAATCTGGATAAGTACAAGGTGATGCACTTGGGCAGGTCAGACATCATGACTGGAAGGACTCTGGGAAGAACCGGGGATCAGAGGGACCTTGGTGTGCAGGTCCCATCGGTCTCTTCAAGTGTCCAAAGAGGTGGATAAAGTAGTTAAGAACCCGAATATTAGCTAAGGCAGAGAGTTGAAGAGCAGCAAGATGATGTTGTAACTGTAAAAGGTTGGTTAGGCCCGAGCTAGAGTATTGTGTGTGGTTCTGGCATCACATTACAGGAGGGATGTGATTACACTGGAGTGGGTGCAGAGGAAGATTTCCCAGGATGTTATCTGGGCTGGAGAGCTTGTTATTGAAGAGAGATTGGACAAACTGGGGTTGTTCTCCTTGGACCAGTGGCCATTGGCTTAGGTGAGGGGACATGATTGAGATGGATAAAACCATGAAGGGCATAGAGAAGATAGATTGGAAGCTACTTTTCCCCTTGGTGGTGGGAACATGGCCTTTAAGGGTGGGAGGAGCAGGGGCACTCATCATATTGAGGAATCATTTGGATGTGCACTTGCAATATGGGCCAAGTGCTGGGAAATGGGGATTGGAATAGTGAAGTGGCTTTGATTGGCACAGACTCATTGGGCTGAAGGGGCTTTTTCTGTGCTTCTGAGTGACATAAAACCAGCTAGAATACAGATTGTGTTTCAGTCAGAAACGTGCATTGTTACCAGTACCTGAAAGAGAAGTCCTTGTTGATGGGCAGGTCCACGTTCAGTAAGATGTCTGCCTTAAAAACTTCATCATTTACCAGAAATGTTTCCAGGGATGAGGGATTTTTGTGAAAAAAGTTCAGTTGGAGAAGCTGGGGTTGCCAAAGGACATTGTGGGGGGAGTTTGATCAAGTTACGAGAATATGCCAGGTTGAGATCCGACAGAGAAAGAAAAGTGAACAGTGAAGAAGGTTACCTCAGACTACAACAGGATCTTGATCAGATGGTCCAATGGGCCGAGGACTGGCGGATGGGGTTTAATTGAGATAAATGCGAGGTGCTACATTTTGGTAGGGCAGATCAGGCAGGACTTAGACACTGAATGGTAAGGTCCTGGGGAGTGTTACCGAATAAAGAGACCTTGGAGTGCAGGTTCACAGTTCCTTGAAAGTGGAGTTGCAGGGAGACAGGAAAGTGAAGAAGATGATTGGTACACTTGCCTTGATTGGTCAGTACATTGAGTATAGGAGTGGGATGTTATGTTGCGGCTGTTCTTGGTTAGTCCACTTTTGGTAGCATAGACGCATTGAGCTGAATGGCTTGTGACACACACACACACACTCTCCTTCACACTCTCTCTCTCACACAGACACACACAAAAATACACAAACATTCTCTCACACACAGACAATCTCGCACACACACAAAAAACAGACACACAGGCGTGCGCACACACTCTCTCTCTCTGTCTCTCAAACACACACACACAAAAACAGACACACAGTCACATGCACACACTCACATAAAGACACAAACACTCTCTCACACACAGGCACTCACACACATA
>NC_057751.1:14447075-14470941 GCF_004010195.1 Chiloscyllium plagiosum | reverse complement strand
ACACACACCTTCCCTCACACACACACAAATACTCTCTCTCCTACGCAAAACGCAAATGAACGCCTCACTGCCAGCTGATGGAGCCACAGGATTAGAGAAATGTTGAGAAAAAGATCAGGACAAACAGAGAAAGAGATGAGAGAAGAAGGTTTTCATGGACTCAATTGTCTCCTCCTACAATTCCTTGCAGTGTCTTGCTATTGTCCTGTCTCCTGTGTTGCGAAAAGCAAGACATAACAAGAGTTATCAGGGAACAAGTGTTCCTGTGCACAGCTCCACATTGCAGGCTGTTCCATTTGCACTCCAACCGAATGAACCTTTCAGAGTAACTTTAACCGGATCTCAAGCTGGGCCTTATGAAGGTGTCAGACCTGTGTGTTGGCAAAGTGCTCCTTGACCCCAGCCCAGTTTCACCCTGCATATTCCAGCCGCAGGTGCCCTCATCCAGAAAATGAAAGCCAACATTGAGATCGATTTTCCCACATGCCACCTTCTTCCCAAGAAAATGTGGGACTTGGCTGAGTAATTAAGTAATGATTTTCCCAACAAAGGGGTTTTCTGCAGCTGGATTGAGAATGGCACAGAGTCATTTGTGACACGTTCAGCCAATTGAGTCCTTGCCAGTTCTATACTGAACAATCCAGTCAGTCCCATTCACTCACTTGGTGTCTGTCACCTTGCAAGTTTATTTCCCTTAAGTGTCTCTCCTATCTTCTTTGGGAACCATTCATGATTTCCATCACCTCTGTGAACAGTGGATTCCACGTCATTTTCACTTGGAGTCAGAGAGATGTACAGCATGGAAACACACCCTTTGGTCCAATTCATCCATGCCCAATTTTAAATTAACCTCGATCCATTTGCCAGCACCCGGCCCATATCCCTCCAAACCCTTCCTATTCATATACCCATCCAGATGCCTTTTAAATGTTGCAATTGTACCAGCCTCCACCACTTCCTCTGGCAGCTCATTCCATACACGTACCACCCTCTGTGTGAAAACGTTTCCCCTCAGGTTCCGATTAAATCCTTCCCCTCTCACCTTAAACCTATGCCATCAAGTTCTGGACTCCCCACCTGAGGGAAAAGACCTTTGTTATGCACCCTATCCATGCCCCTCATGATTTTATAAACCTCTATAAACCTCAGCCTCCGACGCTCCAGGGAAAACAGGCCCAGCCTGTTCGGCCTCTCCCTATCGCTCAAACCTGGTAATCTCTTCATAAATCTTTTCTGAACCCTTTCAAGTTTGACAACATCACTCGCTGCATAAAATGTCCTTCATAATCTATCCACATCTCCTGCCCAAAACTCTGCATTCCCCCAAGTACAATTGGCGAATGGAAAGAGCTTTCCTTGTCTCCCTGACTCAAGCCTGTCATAATCTTGTACACTGCTCTCAAATCCCCCGGGAGAGAATTTGGAAAGGTGGAGAGCTTTAGGGAGTGAATTCCAGAGCTTGAGATCGAGTTTAATAATTGACGGAGCGAATATAAATTAAAATGCACAAGAAACTAGAATTTGAGATGCGGCAATGCGATGGAGGGTCTTGGAAGGCAAAGATAAGGATTTTAAATCAGACAACGCTGGGCCAAGAACTGTCAGTCAGCAGCCCCGCAGAGCTGTTGGGTAATTTTGACCAAAATTGTGGGATGTTTCCAGTGCAGACTTTTATCTCAGTCCAAAAGTAGGTTACTCGCTGACGCATTTTTAACAGAATTTGCAAACTGTTTTGGCTTTGTGAATCAAAAGTCAGGAGCATGTGTGCTGCTCCATCGTCCATGTGGCTGAGTCAGTGCAGACACATCCAACATGAATGTCAAGTTTGATATGAACTTTGGGGATTACAGTAGGAACAGATGGGGGTTTAAAGTCTGGCATCATTCTTAAGGAGTTCCTGGGAGTAAGCAATTCTTGAATCAGCCCATCCTCCCACTTGTAAAAAAATCATTTATCGCTGGAGAGTTATCACTGGATGAGCTGGATATAAATCAGATCTCATCACTCATTTTATATTCGCTGTTAATGACACTCAGGGAACTTTGGTTAATTGAGTCTGGCAGTCAGATCCTTTACATTTATTGAACAGTTCTGATGAATGACATTAGTTTGAGTGCTCCAGAGAAGTTCCTGTGTTTCCTGGCCTCAGCATGACTGGGTACACTTGCCCTTCTGTCGCACTGGGAGACCGGCAACGCAGCCGAAACGTCTTAATCTGTATCAGCAACCAGCTCAGACGATAGGCTGCAGTTCCCGAACCGGAGAACTAGCCGTGTCAAGGGTCACAAAATGTCTGTCAGCTCTGTAGATTTTCAGCTATCCTCAGTGACTGGAACGTGCAAACAGCTTCCTCTCACTCGCCTCCAAAGGGCTGAAAGGGAGGGCCAAGGGGGAATCTTTGGGATTTGCAGAAAGCCAACAAATATTCATCATTTGTTGCAAAGATTACTTAACAGTAATTGGAGCTTCAGTTTAACTACAAAGAGTGATCTTCCTGGACGACAGACTCCAGATGTGAACTTTCTTTGCCCAGTGAACGTTGGAAAGCGAGCACTTGGTTCCTGGAAACATTTAACAGCGGGATTAGATCCCACCCCAGCAATGCAGGACTTGGGAAAACCTGCCTCAGGGAATGCAGTGCTGGTGCCAGCACCCAGACACAGCCCTTGCCTGCATATGGGAATTACTTCAATGCCATTATCCCTGTCTAAACTGAGGGACATCAGTGTTTCAAAGTGTTTCTGTGCTCTGCGTTGAGGGATAAATATTAGTCAGGATACTGGAGGGAAGAGCATGACTTTCTGAATACTGCCATTGGATCTTTGCCAGTCACCACCTCGGAGAGCGTTGTCAGGGCAGACAGGGTCTCAGTTTAATATCTCTTCTGAAAGACAGTACCGCTGACAGTGCAGCACTCCCTCAGCACTGCACTGCGCTTGTGATTCAGAGGCAAGATCAGAGTGGCGCTGGAAAAGCGCGGCAGCATCCGAGGAGCAGGAACATTGATGTTTCAGGCAAAAGCCCTTCATCAGATTCAGAGCTGTATCCAGAACTTGACCCTGCTCACTGCTGCTTCTGAACAACGTTTAGTTTCTGAATTCCAGATTATATGCCGTTCTTCCTGGTATCTCGTCATTTATCAAATATGCTGCAGGAAGCTGGGTAATTGGGAAAGGGTTGGACTGTTCAAAAAGCTCAGATGGTGACAGCAATCTTATCAAACTGGATCTGTGATTCATGAGTGTATTATCTCATGGGAAAAGATCAAATGAGAATAGACACTGAAAACCCCCCGAAACTATATTTCAGTGTATGCATGCGGAAAACACATTTGGTTTGGTTTTACTCTGTGGGTTCTTGACTTGGCATTCAAACTTCTTGGCTCCGGGAGTCAGGAATGACAGCACAGTTGAGGAATTAAGAGTCACACATAAACAAATTTTCAAAGCATCTGAGCCAGTCTTGACCTTAAATGGAGAGTGACAGCAGCATTTACAATGTGCGTTTGTCAGGTCCAAGAGGCTGTGCTGTTGGATTCGGAAAGGCTGAGTGAGATAGATTTTTGATCGAGAAGGGAGTCAAGGGTTATGGGAATGCGGGGGAGCGAAAACAAATGGATGAGACGAAAACAAGGTCAGTCATGATCTTCCCCAATGTAGGGTCAGCTAGAAGGGCCCAATCCTGTTCCAGTTGAGTTTCTCGGATGACCAGGGATGGAAATTTGGCTGATAAAGAACTGACTCCAACATTTCCAGTCCTACACCTGCTTTACAGAGTCAGATAACAGACCCTTCGGCCCAGCCAGTCCGTGCTGAACATAATCCCAAACTAAACTAGTCCCACCTGCCTGCTCCCGCGAAACCTTTCCTCTTCATGGGACCCATCCAAATGCCTTTTAAATGTTAAAAATCACACAACAGCAGGTTATAGTCCAACAGATTTATTTGGAATCACTAGTTTTCGGAGCGTTGCCTCTTCATCAGGCACCACCACATCACGGCTACCATCATGGGCTCTTAAATATTGTAATTATACTGACATCCACCAGTTGCTCAGGATAATTCATTCCACACGGGAACCCTCTGTGCAAAAAAAAATTGCCCCTCATGACTTTGTAAAATCTTTCTCATCTTGCACGAAAAATGCACCCCCGAGTCTTAAAATCCCTCATCCAAGGGGAAAGGAAACTGCTGTGAACTGTCTCAATACCTCTCATAATTTTTTAAACATCTATCATATTGCCTTTCAACCTCCTATGCTCCAGTAGAAAAAAACTTCCAACTCTCCACCCTTGTGTCTCAATGTTGGGGTACAAGTCTCTCAGACAGTGGATAAGGGTTGCCCGAATTGGGTTCACACAGAGCAGTTTGAGCGGAGGTGAACGGCTATAGCACAGAAGGAGGATGTGCAACATTTAGAGTCGAGATAGTGGCACCGCAAGTAAAGGGGGACTCGATCAGTCAGTGGTAAAGTGTGGGGGCAGCCAGATTATGCCAACACAGAGGCAGTTTCAGATGATTCACTGCAGATGTGCTATTTTACTCCTAAAATCTTCAGTCGAGATATTTGAAGACATTTGGCACAAACGCGAATGTAAGACTTGATATGTGGTCCAATCACACAGTACCCAGTGGTTTGCACAACTTTGACACATGCCCTGACACAGACTTTATATCCTGCTGCCTCATGTAACAAGTGCCACGTGCCAATTTCTTCCTTACGACAAAGCAATTGGCGGAATTGCACCAACTTGCACCGATCTGCGATGTCAAACTGACCCGATCAGCCAGTTCAAAAAGAGAAAGCCATACTTTTACTCCTGGTTTCTGATCTGCTGGCTCTAGGGCAATTAAACTCTAACTGCCCTCATGATATTTAAAACTTATAAGATCCTAAAAGACATACCCTTACCTTTACAGCAGACGAGAGTGTTATGTAGTGGGTGTTGTAGAGATAGTATCGTCCTGAGCCATCGCATTGATAAATTGCCAGTGATCTCAGGGCCAGTCATGTGAGAGTCATTGCCTCAAAGGGGTGCTTTGCAATGTCAGCCATAGCTTTAGGGGCCCTCAATGTCCAGCCTCTCTTTCCTGCTCGCGGTCAGTACAAATAACCCATCAATGAAGCCACAGCTTCTCAACAGAGGAGACAGAAGGGTTGGAGGGACTTGTTTTTTAAAAAAAAACCCCATTGTGAATTGCTTGGGGTCATCACAGTGCTTAAAGGAACGCATTATTCTCAGACTTCAGCTCTGGGCCGTAACTCGCCATTCAAGAGATCGCAATCAGTCAGAGCCCTGCTTACCCCATCAATAAACAACAGGCTGAGCTGTTCTCTCTGGGGAATGGGAGAGTGGAGAACGTTTCCGATTGCTGCACAATTATGATGTGCATTCCAAGATTGAGATCTTTTCTGACGTGACATTGAATGGGGCGTTGTACCGGGCATCAGAGAGAAGGATGATTTATTGCAGACCCCAGTTTTGAGACCCCTTTTGATTTGTTTTCCCTCTCTTTCTCTTCCTGGTTCTGCTCCCTCACCTCCCAAATGAAACTTGATGCCAGGGGCCCTCCTGAATCCTCAGCTAAACTGGCCTACTCGGTCCATGGTTGCCTGCCAATTCTGATTAGCTCGAGTTGAGGTTTCCCTATGCTCTTGAAGACAAAGAGAGTTGAAGCGATCAAGGCAAGACAAAAACTCGATCCAAGCCTGAGAAACAGAAAGCCGCCCAGATCTAAACCTGTCTGATTAGATAAGATTCTCTACAGTATGGAAACAGGCCCTTTGGCCCAACAAGTCAACACTGACCCTCCAAAGAGTAACCCACCCAGACCCATTCCCCTGCCCTATCTTTACCCCTGACTAATGCACCTAACTCTATGGACAATTTAGCGTCGCCAATTCACCTGGGGTGCACATCTTTGGATTGTGGGAGGAAACTGGAGTAAACTCGCTCAGGTATGGGGAAGAATGTGGAGACACCACACAGACCGTCGCCCAAGACTGGGATCGAACCCGAGTCCCTGGCGCCGTGAGGCAGCAGCGCTAACCACTGAGCCACCGTGCCGCCCCGAGGTGGAGATAGACTTGACATGAAAGGTTGCTGACCTTTCATCTGAAGAGCGAACGGTTGAAATGGAGGAAGGTGGGAAAGAGAACAAGAAAGGATGGAACAAGTGTAAGTTGGAAGACAGGAGGGATTAAATGACAAGAGAGTTGGTTGTGGAGGCCCAAAGGAATTGGCGATGAGGCAAGGAAGAGAAAGGTCAAGACGTGGCCTACAGCAGGTGGCAAGGGTAGGGTGATGGATATATCCAAGCAACATAACCATGAGCAAAATGGGAGCACAGAGATCTGCAAAGGAAAGGAAACAAAATGGGGAAGGGGGAAGTTGAGATTGTCGTCTGCAGTTGTTGAACTCAAATGTGGCTGGAATACTGCAATGTACACAATCAGAAACAAAGGACTTTTCTTGATTCAGTCTAGGAATGGCGGGGTCACTGGCTGGGCCCAGCATTTATTGGCCCGCCCCTAATTGCCCTTGAGAAGATGGTGGTGAACCGCCTTCTTGAACTGCTGCAATCCATGTGCTGTAAGTTGACCCACGGCGCTATTAGGGAGGGAATCCCAGGATTTTGACCCAGTGAAAGAACGGTGATGTATTTTCAACTCAGGTGGTGTGGTGTTTGGAAGGGAACTTGGAGGGCTTGATTCCCGTGTATCTGCTCCCCTTGTCCTTCTCGGTGATAGTGGTTCTGGGGTTTGGAAGGTGCTGTCTGAGGAGCCTTGGGGAGTTGCTGCACTGCATCTTGTCGAGGGTGCCCACTGCTGCTACTGAGCGTCATGGTGGAGGGAGTGGGGGTTTGTGGGTGTGGGGACAATCAAGCGGGGGCTGCTTTGTCCCTGGATGGTGTCAAGCTTCTCGAGTGTTGTCGAAGCTGCCCCCCCCCCCTCCCCCCCATCCAGGGCAAGTGGGGAGTATTCCATCACACTCCTGATATGTACTGTGCAGATGGTGGACATGCTCTGGGGAGTCAGGAGATGGGTTACTTGCTGCAGCATTCCCGAGCCTCTGACCTGCTCTTGCAGACATTATGTTCATGCGGTGAGTCCAGTTGAGTTTCTGGTCAATGGTAATCCCCCCGGAGGTTGATGGTGGAGGATTCAGCAATGGTAACACCATTGAATATCAAAGGGCAGTGGTAAGGTTGTCTGTGTGTTTGTGACAACTAGCTGATGAAAGAGCAGTGCTCCGAAAGCTAGTGTGCTTCCAACTAAACCTGTTGGACTATAACCTGGTGCTGTGTGATTTTTAACTTTGTACACCCCAGTCCAGCACCGGCATCTCCAAATCATGCTCTACAACTGCATTTTATGATGAGGATATAGGTCCAGGATAGAAAGGGAACGGTAAGGGCATGGGAAAACGTAGGTTCACCTCCCCTGTCTTCCATCCCATTGTAGACCTTCCCTTGTTTCATTTCCTCTCCTCCCCACTTCCCTGACCCCACTGCTCGCTTCAAACCTGTTTCTCTGTTCTGAAGAGTTAACTCCATACCCCCTCCATACTGCCAGAGGATTTCAAGCATTGGCTTTCTTACGAATTCCCAGCCCCCAAAGAACAATCAAAGCCAAATATTGAACTCTTCCAATCCTGGGATATGAGTCTTCTTGTCTGCATAATATTTGAGGAACTATCGACTCATTTTGGAGAACCCAAGAGCACTTAGAGATAACCTTTAGTGTTCAGATAACACACACCCATCAGTAACGGGACTGATGCTGCTCAGGGTCCTGTGCTCGTTTCTTGTCTCACACAGCCGTTGATGGCTTGCCCAGTTTGACCAACTTGGCAATCAGCAAATTGTTGTGTGGCAGAAATGATGTGTGTTTCGTTCCAGCAGGCAGGGATACAGGAAATCAATTTAGCGAATCTCATTCCAATATTTGCCAACCTTCCACCTGCAGCAGGTGCCCTGGCACCATGCCTGTCAGTCGCCTCCCATTACTCTTGGTAATATACTGTTTAGGTCGAGAGGTCAGACTGCAAATACAAAGGCGGTCTGTCACTTGTAGAGCGCAAAGATTTCATTGAGCCACAAACTCATCGTCAAAAGAAAGTCACGGAACAGCTTTGTGCCATGGCTCGAGCACAGGAAGATGTCATTGAGCCTATTGTGTCCATGCAGGAACCCTGTAAAATTATCTCAGCCAGTCCCACTCACTGACCTTCTCTTCAGGAAACTGGGAATTCTTTCTCTTCAGGTAATGATCCAATTCCGTTTTGAAAGCCTCAGTGAACCTGCCTCCACCACTCTCTAAGAGAATGCATTCCAGATCCTGACCACTGACTTTGTGAAATTAGTTTTTCCTTGTCACCTTGAGCCAGTCTTGGTTCTTGGCCCTTCCGCCAATGGGATCGGTCTCTCCATCCACTCTTGCCACACCCCGCAATACAGTGAACGTCTCAATTAAATCTCCTGTTGATGGTGAACGGACCCAGTGCCACCTATCGTTCCACATAACCACCCTTGGAACCACTCATATGGATCTTTGCTGTCTCTTCTATATTATCTTCACATCCTTCTGAAGGTGTAGTCCCCCCAACTGGGCACAATACTCCCTTTGAGGCTGAACCAGTGTCAAAGGTTTGTCATAACTTTGATCTTTATTCCTCTGTTTCTGAGAGCAGGGGTCTTGAATGGCTCAGATGAGGAGCAATTTTATTGGTTAAGGATATTTATTCAGCTCAAATGAAAGAAAAGAATATCACAGCTGAACCATGAGCGAATGCTTCCATCTGACAGAGCTTGGAATGAGCAAATCATGGAACAAACACTGTCTTATCACAAAGTACCTCAGTCACCATTGCCGAGCACACACAGACACACACGCAAACACACACGCGTACACACAAACACAGACACACACACGCAGACATGTACACACATACTAACACACACACAGATATAGACACACACAAGCACGCACCTCACACTCACACACAGACACATGCATGCACACACTCTCTCCCTCGCTTTCTCTCTCTCTCACGCACACACACTCTCTCTTACACACACACAGACACACACACAATAAATCCATTAATCATCCTGCAATATCTTAGAGAATGAGTTAAGCTTGAAGTGAAATAATTGTGGGCAAGATTAATCTTTATATAGACTGGGAAAGCTCAATCAGGAAAAGCAGTTTGGAGGCCAGTTCACAGAATACTTTGAAGATGGTTGACAAGAATGATATTTCAAAAGACCAATGAGAACAAGTTGCTTTGCTTTAATTCTCTGCCTTAATACAGGGTTAATTTGTAATCTTCCAGTAAGCTATCTCTGGGAAGAGTGATCATAATACAAAAGGAATTCACGCTGAGTTTATGAGTGAAGTGTTTAAATCCGAATGAGTTTTAAACAGTAAAGTCTAAATATAAGGGGCTGTGTAGCTAAAGGAGTTTGGAAAAATGGAAGTGGCCTCAAGTGAATACTTAAATGAGAGATTTATTATTTGCAACAAATCTCTTGATTTTTTTTTGGAAAGGATACAAAGGCATTTGAGAGAGGGTACACAAGAGATCCAGAAGAAAGATTCCAGGGATTGAGGACTTCGGTTATGATGATAGGTTGGAGAGATTAGTGTTGTTTTCTTTCAAGGAGAGAAGGCTGAGAGTTCTGATTTTAACATGGTGAAGGTCTGGATGGAGTAAATGGGGAGAAACTGTTCCCACTCGTGAAAGGGTTGCAAATGAGAGAGCACAGTAACTGGCAAAAGAAGCGAATGTGAGGTGGGAAAAATCTTTTTCACACCGGGCGTGGCTATGGCCTCGATTGGAGGATCAATAAGTGCATTCAGAAGGGAGTTAGACTGTGATTTGAAAAGGAATCGTGTTACAGGGAGAAAGCAGGAGAACAGCAATCAGTGAAGTGCGAACTCAGAGACCTGATGCCAACACGATGGGCTGAATGATCTCCCATGGTGTTCAAAAATCTCCCGTTTTTGAAAGTTGTAACTTTTGAGGGTCGATAAAGAAGAATCTATGTATATTTGGAGTTTCCAAAGCCATTGAATGAGGTGTTATAAGGATGTTGTTACAAAAGACCAGGGTGGACTGTAACAACTGGGATATCTCATGGAGCAGGGGACTGATGTGAAACATCCAAGCTTATGGACGATACGAAATGGGAATGTAAGCTGTGAGGGGTATGTAAAGTGATTGGAAAATGAAATGGCACGTGCTGCATAATTTGAGGAAATGCAGAATTGGTTGGAAGAAGAGACAAAGCTGAATGTTTCTCCAAAAGGCGAGAGATTGGGAAATGTGGATATTCAGAGGATCTGGACATAGTTGGATCACATAATGTTCACATATGGATACAGCATGCAGTTAAGAAGGTAGATGATGTATTAGATTTTACAGAATCTCGACACAACGGAAGCAGGCCATTTGGCCTATTGAGTCCACACATACTCTCCATAGATCATCCCACCCAGATCCACTACCCCCATCCCTGCATTTCCCATTGGCTAGTCCACCTAGTCTGCATATCCCTGGACATTATGGGCAACTTAGCGTGGTCAACCTGCACCCCTTTGGTCTGTGGAAAGAAACCGGAGTACCCGGACGAACCCATGCAGAAGTGGGGAGAACGTGCAAACCGTCTCCCCAGGGTGGGATCGAACCTGGGTCCCTGGTGCTGTGAGGCAGCAGTGCTAACCACTGAGCTTCCCCTTTATTGCGTGGAGACTGGAATATGAGTAAGAAGATCTTGCTGCAATGAGATGGGGATTTGTGAGGGAACCTACACTGAAAACATCGTGAACAGCTTTGGATTCCTTACCCAAGGAAGGATATTCCTGCCTCAGTGGAGGTTCTCCAGTTTGGAGTTTTCCTCTGAAGGGGAATTGGGTCTACATGTACAGAGAATGAGAATTGATCGAATTGAAAAGTGAAACATTTCTCAATGATTTCACAGGCCATATCTTTGAGCGTGTGCGTCCTTTGCTTGGAGAATCTCAAACTCGGAGACACCATCTCAGAAGGTAGGATCAACAGTTCGGGACTGAAATGAGTAGAAGTGCCTTAATTCAGAATTAGGAATCCCAGGATTTCTTTATGCCCCACCCCACAACGACCTTTGGATGCTCAGTCATTGAGTATATTCAAGACTTCAAAGCAATCTGAGGTTTAGGCAAGAAAGCAGAGTCATAGAGATGTACAGCACAGAAACAGACCCTTCGGTCCAACCTGTCCATGCTGACCAGATATCCCAACCCAATCTAGTCCCACCTGCCAGCACCCGGCCCATATCCCTCCAAACCCTTCCTATTCATATACCCATCCAAATGCCTCTTAAATGTTGCAATTGTACCAGCCTCCACCACTTCCTCTGGCAGCTCATTCCATACACGTACCACCCTCTGCGTGAAAAAGTTGCCCCTTAGGTCTCTTTTATATCTTTCCCCTCTCACCCTAAACCTATGCCCCTCTAGTTCTGGACTCCCCCGCCCCAGGGAAATTACTTTGTCTATTTATCCTATCCATGCCCCTCATGATTTTATGAACCTCCGTAAGGTCACCCCTCAGCCTCCGACGCTCCAGGGAAAACAGCCCCAGTCTATTCAATCCCTCCCTATAGCTCCAATCCTCCAGCCCTGGTAACATCCTTGTCAATCTTTTCTGAACCCTTTCAGCGAAAAATCATGACTTGTTGACTGACAGTGCAGGCTCACGGAGCCAAATGGTCAAATCCTGCTCCGATTTAACATGCCCTTGTAACACAGGTCTCAGAAACAGTGCAACACATTACACTACAAACAAACATTACGCCACCAACATGCATTACATTCCAAGATTTCTTTGCATTGGAAATAACATTTGTAGTGTGAACAAAGCATACTCCTGTCAGCCTGAAGAGATGAATCTCCACAGCAGTTCGGGTGTCAAAACATTGCGGGTTTGGTCTGCGCTTCCAAATCAGTCTGGATTTACTGTAAGTTGTTGGAACCGAATACTGTAAAGGCACTCAGCAGCCCATATTTCTAATTACTGTTTCAGACGAGAAGTTTTGGCCGAATTAAATCTCAACATTCTGTGACAGTTGAAAGATCGAGGCAGGAAAGTCGGTTTTACCTTTTTGTTTGTTCATTGTGGATGGCTGGATCTAAAACCAGAGGATTCCTTCTTCATGTCCCATCGCTGCTGCTCCCGGAGCTCTGCTCTGCAGCGCGATCCTTTCTTTGTCTTTCGGCTGCGTTGAGTCTGCAAACTATTACAGTGCTCAGCACGACCCAAACTGGACACTATATCAACAACTCAGCTTCTTAAACAGGAAGCCGGTCTCTCAGCTCCCTAGTACAGCACCATCTGCTGCCCTGGGAGGTTCCAACAGATCGGGCTGGTGACAAGACTGTCTCTGGGGTAGGATTGTTCCCTGATAACCGATGAGGGACAGTAATCAGACCCCTCCACCTTGTGGACACCTTTCCACACGTCACTGAATTTATTCTTGCCCAAGGTCTGTTTTTCTCTCTCCTTCCTTTTCTCATAAATAGAATGGTTTTTCTGCTCACAAGCACCGTAAACCACACTAATTATCTTAACGATACAGCTAAAAGGACTCAGCTTGCCCAACGCAGAATGAAGTGATCTAACACAGTGTGTAACCCAGTAAAATGAACCTTTTTAAAAACGTCAATGAAGAGCAATCGCTATCAAGTGTAATCTTGCATGTTTTCAATCACTGGGACTTGCCAACAGTTGAGGGTCAGTACATAGTGTCAGGGTTTCGGTCAGAGTGGTGCTGGAAAAGCACAGCAGGTCAGGCAGCATCATCAGGAATAGGGCTTTTGCCCGAAACATCGATTTTCCTGCTCCTCGGATGCTGCCTGATCTGCTGTGCTTTTCCAGCACCAATCTGATCTAAACTCTGGTTTCCAGCATCTGCAGTCCTCACTTTTGCCAAATAGTGTCAGGGGCTGACCCAGGACCCCAATAATGTCAGAACACAAGAGGACTTCACACACTCTCACACGTTCGGGTGCTGAAAATGTGAAGAGTTGACTACACCTGTTTGCCGAGGGCGTATTCTGGAGTGTCAGTTTGCAAAGAGTCTGCTCTTTGTCCAAAGAGGACAGAATTTGTGCTTTCCCTGCCCTGCATGTGACCATCCTGTGCCATCTTTATTTCTCCCTCAAACTGAGGATTCCCCAGCAGTGTTGTTGACACGGCCCTTAGCCAGGTCTGACCCATCTCTCGCACTCATCTCTTCATTTCCCTCCTGCAACAGCGATAGGCTCCTCGCCTACCAGCCCGTCAGAAGCTACATGCAGAGGATCGTGAGCTGCCATCTCCGTCACCTCCAGCAGGACGCCATCAACAGACACATCTTCCCCTCCCCCTCCCTTGACAGCCCTCTGCAGGGACCGTTCCCTCTGGTCCACTCCTCCTTCTCTCCCAACAGTCCAGACTCCCTCAAAACGCTTCAAGAAAAGAGCCCAGACCCAAACTTGTTTTCAACAGGTGAAAAATGTATGTACCAGAAACGATGAAGATAGCCCGACCACTCGGTTGTCAACAAAACAGAATTTATTCAGACATGAACAAACGAGAACCAAATTGAGAACAACGTAGCAATTTGAAAACCCAATCGCGATACCACGCCTTCGTGATGCTGTTCCAAATTCCTGCAACAATCCCTGTAAAAGGTAAAATCAAACACGGTCTCCGACAGAGATCGTCTAGGAGAAAGTGAGGACTGCAGATGCTGGAGATCAGAGCTGAAAATGTGTTGCTGGAAAAGCGCAGCAGGTCAGGCAGCATCCAAGGACCAGGAGAATCGACGTTTCGAGCATGAGCCCTTCTTCAGGAATGAGGAAAGTGTGCCAAGCAGGCTAAGATAAAAGGTAGGGAGGAGGGACTTGAGGGAGGGGCGTTGGAAATGCAATAGGTGGAAGGAGGTGAAGGTGAGGGTGATAGGCCAGAGTGGGGGTGGGGGCGGAGAGGTCAGGACTTGTTGAGGGAGAAAGAGAGCTTCTTCATGGAAGGCATCCTTGCAAGATGATTACTTGTAGAGGGAGGAAGAGAGCTGCTTCAAGACTTGTAGAGGGAGGACCTCTCCGCCTCCAAGTCTCCTTCTCAACTGTTGAATATATCTGTTGATGAATTTTCAGTTTCCTGGAGAAATACCCGATAGGTCTTTCTGTCTTCTCACCGTCTTCGTGTAAGAGCACAGCACTGACACCTCCATCACTCACATTGACAGCCATAGTGATTAGGTGTGGCTAATACTGGGGCAGTGGTTTACACAGCTTTCAGGCTGTCAAATGCCTTCTGACAATCTGCCGTCCACTGAAACCTCTTGCCTTTATTTTGTAATTCAGTGAGTGGAGCAGACTCACTGCTAAAATTTTTTTCCGAATTTCTGATCAAGTCCACTCAATCCCAGGAGCCGTAGTACTGTTGTTTTTGTCGATGGTGTGGGAAACTCCCCAATAACCTTTTACGTTTTTACGTTCCATGAGGCCATTTGTCCATGTCCAATAACATGGCCCAGGAAGGGATCAGAAAGATGTTGCAAAATTTGAAAGGGCTCAGAAAAGATTTCCAAGGATGTTGCCAGGGCTGGAGGATTTGAGCTATTGGGAGAGGCTGAACGGGCTTGGGGCTGTTTTTCCTGGAGCGTCGGAGGCTGAGGGGGTGACCTTATAGAGGTTTATAAAATCATGAGGGGCATGGATATGGATGGGTATGTGAATAGGAAGGGTTTGGAGGGATATGGGTCGGGTGCTGGCAGGTGGGACGAGATTGGGTTGGGATATCTGGTCAGCATGGACAGGTTGGACCGAAGGGCCTGTTTCCATGCTGTACATCTCTATGACTTGAGCTTTAGCAAATTCACCTTTCACCAGGTTTATCACCAAACGTGCCTCCCGAAGTCGATGCAACAAGTTTGATGAATGTTGCAAATGCAACTTCTATGTGTGACTAAAAAAACACCAGGCCATTCATATATACAACACGATTGGGTAATCTGACAATGACCTTATTGGTTAGTCTCTGAAATGTGGCTGGTACATTTTTCATACCAAATGCTGTGACTTTAAACTGATACAGTCCATTCAGCGTTAGAAAAGCTGAAATTCTCTTCACTCTTTCGGACAAAGGTACCTTCCAGTGTCCTCTGAGCGAGTCAAACTTAGAAATTGCTTGTCCCACTTTTTTAACACAGTCTTCGAAATGCAGAATCAGATATGCATTGACTTTGTGATCATCCACACAGAACCGTTGGGTACAATCTGGTTTTGGCACCATTACTATGGGTGAGCTCCAGTCACTGTGACTCACTTTGATTATGTCACCTTGGAGCACGCGTTCAATCTCCTTTTGAACCTCTGCCAACTTTAGGGGTTCAGCCAATAATGATGTTGCTTAATCAGGACAGCATCTCCTATCTCGACATCACAGATAATTAGGTTAGTACTTCCCAGTCTATTTCCACGTATTTCCCCATGCGATACCTCCTGTAGATGGTAACTCAATGATTTATCCTATTTTTTGACAACTTCCTGATTGTCCAATTTAATTTGAGGAATGTCCAATTCAGAATCCTCTGAACTTGGTTCTGCCCTCTGTGTTGCAACCAGTAACACAGTCTCCTTCGGCTTTCCTTCCCTGTCAAAATACCTTTTGAGAATATTCACATGACGCACTCTGTGAGATTTCCTTCTGTCTGGAATCCTTATCAAACAGTTCACCTCACTCAATCTCCTTTTGACTTGATAAGGTGTTAAGTAATTGGACAACCATAGGCAGCAATACCTAATCCTGCATGTGACGAACCTTTTACAAGAGTCTTAAATGATTGTGTCGGACCCCCACCTAAAACAAAAAGTAGGGAATCATAACAATAATGGATGCGTCCACTGGATTTCCAGAGCCCATTCTGTTACAGAATATCACCGGTATAAAGATTGGGGAGAAGTTACTCACGTTTTTCACCAGATACAGACTACCCACAGAGGTCAATCTTCACATCAAAATTATTCAAGGAAGTTATGGACAGTTTAGGAATAAAACATTTCCCATCTACTGCGTCTCATCCACAGTCACACAACCTGTTGGACTATAACCTGGTGTTGTGTGAGTTTTAATTTTGTACACCCCAGTTCAACACTGGCATCTCCAAATGAGAGTCACAGAAAGTGCTAGAAACATGGCATCAGACATTAGAGACCATGTTGAGGGCTTATCGTCAAGACTATCCAGGATAAAGGAGTTCCGGTTGTACTTTTTGCCATCAGAGATGCACCAAATGAATCGACCAAATTCAGTCCATTTGAATTAGTTTTTGGGCAGGAAGTGAGTAGACCGTTAAAATTGGTAAGGGAGAAATGGGTAAGTCAGAATTCAGAGACCACGTATTTGGACGATGTGTCAAATTTTAGGGGATGATTAAATCGAGAGGGGGAGTTGGCTGGACAGCATTTAAAAGTACCACAAAATACAATGATTCCAGAAGCAGTCAAGAAATCAAAAACTCGCAGTTTTGCTATCGGAGGTAAGGTGTTTGTGTTAATTCCAAAAGGTTCACCTATCACTGGAATTTACACAAACACCTTATCTCTGAAAGCAAAATTGCGAGTTTTTGATTCCTACTTTTTGTTTTAGGTTGGGGTCCTATGTGATCATTTAAGACTCTTGTAAAAGGATCGTCAAATGCAGGATTAGGTCTGACTGCCTGTGGTTTTCCAATTACCTGACATGTATGACATGTCTGGCAAAATTCAACTACATCCTTATGCGGTCCAGGGCAGTAAAAATGTTTCTGTATTTTCCCAGTGCTTTTCCTAACCCATCAACACCGTGATTTCATGTGGCCTACTTTATTGCAGTGAAAACACCAGAGCTTTTTAACTTTTCTTTTCCCTTCAAGGGTTTCCTTTTTAACCCTGCGCTACACTATCCTGATGATTTCACCGAGATCTACCTTTCCCTTTCCACATGAGGATTTCTCTTTGCCCCAATTTCGATCTCTCACGGATTGAAATTGAATTTGGGAGCTGCTAACCTCACTGTTTTAACTCTCTCCTCTTCCACATGAGTTCTCACTACCTCAGGAAGTGAATTTCTGAACTCCTCCAAAATAATCATTGAAGAGCGTCAGAGGTTTGCACTATTTTTAATGCCCTTATCCACCTCTCAAACTTACTTTGATTGATCCTTTCAAACTCAGTGTCGGTTTGATCAGGGTCCCACCTTAGATTCCTGAAACGCTATCTGTCGGCTTCTGGTACAAGCTCAGATGCACTGAAAATGACTTTCCTCACCTCCTCACATGCCCCAGATACCTCCTCTGATTGGGATGCAAATACCTCACTAACTTTACAAGTTTTGTTTGGATCAACAAAACCCACATGGTCACTGGCCACTGCATTTGTTTAACCACCTTCTCAACTGAGACGAGAAAAGGCTTCTATATCCTTCCCATCAAATTTAGGCAATATATTTAAACAGATTCTCACTTGGCCCCTGCTGACGATATCTTTGCTCGCCTTCACTCCCTTCCTCACTATGTTTACCTTCAGCCTTCATCTCCATCCTTTTAAGCTGACTTTTCTGTCGAAGTGGCGAAAGTGAGGACTGCAGATGCTGAAGATTGGAGTCAAGATTAGAGCGTGGTGCTGGGGAAGCACAGCAGGTCGCCATTACTGAGGCCAGTGTGATTTCCACTCCATCGTCAACCTGTCTAGGATTAGTGCTGGATGTTCTGGTCAGTGGGATAGAAGTAAAAATGGGAATGGCGTTCAGTGCGGGAGCTCACTGAGACCAGTCACTCACAATAATCAACTTCTTCCGGGTCAAGTTGGGTCCAGGGTCACACACCAAGCATCATACTGGACAACCTCAGAATTGTTACGCAGCAGAATGAGACTGTTCAGCCCATCAATTCTCCGAATGAGAAATTCACCTGGTGCCTTCTTCCCTGTAACTGTACGTAGTCTTCCTTTTCAAATCAGGGTCTCGTTCCATCTTGAACACTTTGACAAACCTGCCTCCGCCACACTGTTAGGCAGTTCTGTTAAACGTTGATGCTTGCAAGTCTGATGGTGAAGGATCACACCTTGTTGGGCAGAGGGATGTTCTTTGTGGGGGGGGGGGCGGAGGCAAGGTCCCAAACACTGCTGTTTGCTGGAGGTCAAATGAAAAATTCCCAAACTGAGTCGTTGTTACACAGAAAAGAGTATTAAATGATTAGATTAGATTCCCTACACTGTGGAAACAGGCCCTTCGGCCCAACCAACCCTCTGAAGTTCATCAGGAATTTGGGAAGGGACTGCCACAATACTTTGTCTGACGAAACCTAGTATCTGAACTCTAATTTTGAGGATGTGCTCTCCTCATCATGGACTGCCTTGCCCTTAATTGTTTCTCACTGCATGCTTTGTTGAATCAGTTCATCATGTTACATAACTCAGTCAGGTCACCCCTTAATCTTGTTGACTGATCAACTGGTAATGCGCGGTGTTACAGTTGCAGAGAATGTTAGGACTCTTTTGCTTCACTTTGTCCCCCCCAAGAACATCCCTTTGTCCAACAAGGTGTGGTGGAGGCAGGTTTGTCAAAGTATCCAAACTACTACACAATGAATTAGAATTCAAGAAGACAGCTCACACTGCAGCACAGAGGAATTACGCAGAGCAGAGGAAAATCACCGAGACGATGTAAGCAAAAAGAACGGGTCCCCAATGAACACAGTCCTCCGATTTCCCAGCAACAAACCGGGGCGGCACAGTGGCACAGTAGTTAGCACTGCTGCCTCACAGCGCCAGAGACCCAGGTTCAATTCCCGCCTCGGGTGACTGACTGTGTGGAGTTTGCACATTCTCCCTGTGTCTGCGTGGGTTTCCTCCGGGTGCTCCGGTTTCCTCCCACAGTCCAAAAATGTGCAGGTCAGGTGAATTGGCCATGCTAAATTGCCCGTAGTGTTAGGTGTAGGGGAATGGGTCTGGGTGGGTTGCGCTTCGGCGGGTCGGCGGGTCGGTGTGGACTTGTTGGGCCGAAGGGCCTGTTTCCACACTGTAAGTAATCTAATCTAATCTAAAAAAAAACCCAAACAAGCAGACAAAACACGTCCATAAACCCTCGCCACTCTCCCCTACATCAAAGACATCTCTGAAATGACTGGCAGACTAGTCAGACCCCTTGGCATCATGGGAGCCCACAAACCCACCAACACACGAAAACAGCAGCTCATGAACTTGAAAGACCCTGTACAGACAACAAGCAAAACTAATGGCATTTACAAAATACCGTGCAAGGACTGTAACAAACACTACATTGGACAAACATGCAGAAAACGAGCCACCAGGATACATGATCATCAATTAGCCACAAACGACATGATCCACTCTCACTAGTATCCTTACGTGCCAATGAGGAAGGACACCACTTTGACTGGGACAACACATCCATCCCAGGACAAGCCAAACAGAGACACATACAAGAATTCCTAGAAGCATGGCATTCCAACGGGAACTCTATCACATTGACATGGATCCCATTTACCACCACCTGAGAAAAAGAATAGGAAATGACATCACCATAGGAAATGATGTCACCACAGGAGATGACATCATTAACCCAAGGAAACTCAAGCATATAAATAGAAAGCAGGCTACACCACTTCATTTGGGGGCTCACTGAAGATGTTACCTCATATGGTGACAAAACGTCTGAAAATGAACCTTCCAGCTCTGTGAGCAAACCTCCATCCAGAACCTCAACCTGAGCTACAAACCTTCTCAAACCTCGCTAACATCCAGCACTCTCGAGTTGGGCAATTAGAATGGGCAGCAATAGTTGGCCTTGCTGATGCCTGTGTCACTTGAAAGAAAGAAAAAGGAAAATGCCATTCGGGGAATGATGTGTGCACGTGAGTGGAAGCAGAGCTAAAGAGAATCCTTTGATAAATTAAGTTGGGGAAGGAACAAACAGTTCATGATGTACATGGTACAGTTGGAGTCGCCTAAAATGACTTGCATGGGCAAATCGGGCCATGGGGCCTGTTTCAATGCTGTCGCCCTCTCTGACTCTGATCAATGGACAACCATTGATCCTCAATTCATTTCAACTGGATGGAGCAGACCAGGGAGAGGGTTTGCTGATTTCTGCACTGTGCATACTATGTGATATTCACACAAGTTTCATCCCAACAAGATGCCTTGCATCCTTCATCCCTTCTGGTGCTGTATTTCATTGGGAGAACATTTAGAAAAAATATCCATATTACACTCTGAGCAATCAGTAGATTGCCAGAACAGTTCCTTCATCAGAATTTCCGAACTGATTCTTAAATTAGATTTAACGCCAACATAAATCAAATATGCAGTCTGGATAAATTTACAGTCAGACATGTGTCCTATCTTCCTCATCACTTCACTGTTATCAAGATTTCTCTGAATTGTCTGTCTTTTACTGCTACTTCTCAAATGATCACTGACCTTAACGGGAAATATGTATTCCTCTGCTGCTTCTGGATTATTTTCAACCATGCACAGTTCTTCAAAAGTTGGTGTTAGCAGTTTATTAAAAAATATATTCTCCATCAGACTGTGCTGAAGGAGCCAGGAAAGAACAAAACTAGTTTACAACGTGGGAAGGCATTGATCTCATCCCCAAGCTGATCCCACACTCTCTCACCAAAGTCTTGTACAAATTCCCTTGCCTCATTCTTTTTCCAGACCTCTGTATCATTCTTAAATCAGTCCCTCTGCCCCACCCCTTCTCCAAAGTCTTTGACCAACTCCGTTGTCCTCATCTCTCCCCCATTTGGTTATCAATCCCAAACCAATCCTCCTGCCCCACTCTCTCCACAGCTCTGAAACCAACCCAAAACTCATCTCAGCATCCTCCACTCTGCCCGTAACCTTGTATCTTCGAGTCATACCACACGGAAACAGACCCATTGGTTCAACCAATCCATGCCAACCATAATCCCAAACTCAACTAGTCTTACCTGCCTGCGCTTGGCCCATATCCCTCCAAACATTTCTTATTCATGTACTTATCCAAATGTCTGTTAAACATTGTAATTGTACCCCTATCCACCACTTCCTTTCGAAGTTCATTTCAGACACTGTTCACCCTGTGTAAAAACAATGACCCATCATGTCTTTTTTTAAGTCTCTTACCTTAAAAATATGTCCCCTAGTCTTGAAATTCACCGCCCTTGGAAAAAGACACCTGCTATTCATCTTATCTATACAACTCATGATTGGAAAACCTTGAGAAGGCCACTCCTGAACCTGGAGAAAAAAGTCCCAGCCTATCTCATCGCTTCTGATAACAGGGTGGCACGGTGGCTCAGTGGTTAGCACTGCTGCCTCACAGCATCAGGGTGCCAGGTTCGATTCCAGCCTCGAGCGACTGTCTGTGTGGAGTTTGCACATTCTCCCCATGTCTGCGTGGGTTTGCTCCGGGTGCTCCAGTTTCCTCCCACAGTCCAAAGATGTGCAGGTCAGGGTGGATTGGCCATGCTAAATTACCCTTCGTGTTCAGGTATGTGCAGGTTGGGGTGGATTGCCCGTGCTAAATTACCCATAGTGTTAGGTGCATTAGTCAGAGGGAGATGGGTCTGGGTGGGTTACTCTTCGGTGGGTCGGTATGGACTGTTTGGGCCGAAGGGCCTGTTTCCATACTGTCGGGAAATCTAATCAATAAAAAAACTCAAACCCTCCATTCCTTGCAACATCCTGGTAAATCACTTACTGAACTCTCTCCAATTTAATAATATCCTTCCTCTAACAGGGCAACCAGAACTGCACACGGTATCCCAGAAGAGCCCTGTACAACCTCAACGTGACGTCCCAACTCCAGTACTCAAAGGTCTGAGCAATGAAGGCAAGTGGGCTGAACACCTTCTTAACCACTCTCTCTCCATGTGATGCAAAGTTCAAGGAATTATGTACCTGCACCCTGAGGTCTCTCTGTCCTGCGGGAATGAACTTCCTGAGGAAGTGATGGATGTGGGTCCAATTAAAAGGAAAGGTTGGGAGGGATGTGGGTTAGGAGCAGTCTCATGGGACTGGATCAGATTGGGATTATGGTCAGCGTGGACTGGGTTTGTTTCCGTGCTGTATACTACCCAAGACCCTTTTAATTGCATCAATCCCACACTGATGGTCTCCTCCCCTCTCCCCGTAACTCTGTATCAGTCCTAAATGAATCACACCGTTCCCAGTCTCCCTCTATTCTGTATCAATCCCAAACTAATCCCACTGCTTTTGTTATGAAGATGTGGGTATACTGCACCGTTAAGAGAGTTAAAGCTAGCAGAACAATCTGACAGAACCAAGTGTTCTGAATAAGATACAATGTAACATATGTTTCAGCTACTGGGGGGAGCTGGTTGCCTGGAGACAAAAACAGATTCGAATTAGGCCAGTCAGTTTAAATTATCCCTCAAAAAGACCAAAGTCCAATCCAGTTTGATTTGAGTATATTGATAATCGCAAAAGCCAATGATACAATCCAATGCTTTGGGGGTATAAAACTGGGGAAAATTTAACACTTGGGAGGAGAACTACCATGCCACCAGCCTGTAGAGACTCCTGAAAAATAGTTCTCTTTAAGGTGCCTTTATCGATCAGTAATCTGTGAAGCAGAAATCCCGAAGAAAAGAAAACCGAGGAAGATATGAAGAGAAGATATGATATCTGGCTGGTTTTGAAAACTTGAATTTTTGGTAAATCTTAATTGGGGTGGTGTTTTATCGGATGAGTATTATAGCAGGGAAGGTAAAAGATAGGTTCGAGGAAGGAGTTGTAAATAGTTGTTAGTTAATTATTCTCTGTTAGACTTTCAGAAATAAAGCTGCGAAGTTTTACTTTAACTCGTTCTTGGCCTCTCGAATTTTCACAGATTACTGCACGGGATAAATCTTTTTCTGTGTTGCTGGTTTAAATTAAGCAGGAGGGTTTGCCCCGTGTCGTAACACCTTGTTCTTTGCCCATAGTTCCACACCAATAGCAAACTAATGGGTCTTTTCTGATAATCTTGTACCAGTTCCCAACTCATCCAACCGCCCCATGCTCTCTCTCTCTCTCTCTCCTATAGCTGCCCTCTGACTGTGAAGCCTTGTTTGGCATGAGACTCTTGATTCAGTGATTGGCATGAGGAAAGTTTGTGAGTGGATTAATGTTTCACATGGGGAGGTCAGAGATAAAGCAAATGCAGTTTGCAAACACTTCCTTTGAAGTAGCAGAAAAACAATAAAGCATCCTTCACATGTGAAATCTAAATCAGCTTCATTGGATAAATACTTGTAACATTTGAAGCTGTGGACCCAATAAAGTTGGAAATTAAACACTTCAAAGAGAAGCTGAAAGCAGACTCCGCCACACTTAAAGGCTGTAATCTGATCACCTGACTGAACCTCTATTGCCAGAATTGCGTGTTACAGCTTCATCAGTGTTAAGTGTGCTTCAGGCCTGAATCCCAATGTGAAGCAGCTCTGCTGACTGTATGTTCAAGGATGAGAGATTATCGAGGTCACTTTGGCTGTCACAACCCCATGTGCTCACTGATCTACAGTGGCTCTGGGCACATGGACTTGGCAAGTTGGCATGGCTTGTTTTCAACCCCCTGCCTCGACTATGGGCCTCACCCCTTCCTGAGGCTGTAGCAATTTCATAGTCTTCACATGTGTATATATACACACACACACTCACTTACACACATTACACCTACACATACTACACCTACACACACACTCACTTACACACACACTCACTCACTTACACACACTACACCTACACACACACATACAGACACACATTCACTCACTCTCACACACAC
>NC_057751.1:14428545-14446180 GCF_004010195.1 Chiloscyllium plagiosum | reverse complement strand
CTCACTCACTCACATACAGATACACACACACACCACACACACACACACACACACACAACATACAGACAGACAGACACACAC
The DNA here is from genome assembly GCF_004010195.1 of Chiloscyllium plagiosum. Classification (NCBI taxonomy): domain Eukaryota; kingdom Metazoa; phylum Chordata; class Chondrichthyes; order Orectolobiformes; family Hemiscylliidae; genus Chiloscyllium; species Chiloscyllium plagiosum. Next base: position 14,446,099 of record NC_057751.1, on the reverse strand, counting down.
CACAGATATACACACGTACACACCCCGAACACATACAGACACATACAGACACTCAGACACACACTCCAATTCTTGCCTCCCAAGCAATCTGGGTTTCCATCGCAGCACCATGAGCTGCCCAGGCACGAAGCTCTCACTGTCACTGTCACTGTCACTGTCACTGTCTCTGTCTCTGTCACTGTCTCTGTCTCTGTCACTGTCTCTGTCTCTCTGTCTCTCCCTCTCTCTCTCTCTCTTCCTCCTCCAATAAGGTGCTCCTTCAGACCTACCTCTCTGACCAACATTATGATTATAGCACCTCCTTGTGCACCTCAGTGCCAGCCTTTGCTTGTTCACTGCCCTGTGAAATCACCTTTTGCCACCTTAAAGGCGTGATATCAACAGAGTAGGTGTTGAGTGCATCCTGCACCTCACCGATTCAGTTTCTGCAAAGTGTTGCTGAAAGCACTGATTGGTTCCTCCTCCTTGCTGTACACCTCAGGGAGATTGATGGCTCCGTTCATGTACGCTACAGACTCTCAGGACAACATTGAGACTTTGCAACCACTCAATTAAATGTAAACAGCGGGATTGTTTTAATGTAGAGGTCGGACAATAACCATCAGTGGACAACGTTGTTTCGAGGGTGTGGAATCATAATTTCTTGCCTTGCTAAACCCAACCCACCCAGCACCCTATCTTACCTGATGCCCTTAAACATACCTCCTTTCATCAGACACCCCTTTCTGTTGCTATTGAATTGATCCATAGCAGTTTGCCCACACTTGCAGCACAGTAGTGCCTGTGATTCATGTTCATGTCTAATATTCACTAATATATGATAAAAATTGTAAAGTTCCAAAAACCTGCAGCAGATGTGAGAAAGAGAGAAAACAGGGAGTACGGGGGAATATGAGGGTGGGTTGTTTTTCCCCCAGAGAATGGGAATGAGCTGTAGCTTTCTGCCAATGAGGGTAAAATGCTGAATGAATATCCGAAAGGAAACTAGATTGCGGGAAATAAACTCAGAGGGCCGCGGGGAAAGAGAGAGAGAGAGAGCATGAGGGAATGTGACTGACTGGGATTGTTGTACAGAGAGCTGGCCTGGATATAATGGGCTGAATAGGCAAAAATGAGTACTGCAGATGCTGGAGATTAGAGTCAAGATGAGAATGGTGCTGGAAAAACACAGCAGAGTCAGGCAGCATCCAAGGAGTAGGAAAATCGACGTTTCAGGCAAAAGCCCTTCCTAATGAAGGGCTCCTGCCCGAAACGTCGATTTTCCTGCTCTTCAGATGCTGCCTGACCCTGCTGTGCTTTTCCAGCACCACTCTAATAATGGGCTGATTGGTGACCTCTGTGTTGAATATGATGAGAGCGAGGGGGGAGATGGAGAGAGAGAGAGAGAGAGAGAGAGAGAAAGAAAGGGGGGAACTGTGAGTCAGTGAAGAAGAGGGAGAAAGCGAAGGATCATGACAGAGACAAGAAGTGAGAAAGAATAAGCAAATGAGGGAAAGAAAATGATTCCTGGAAAACCATTATCAAACTCCACTCCTAACGTTTGCCTAGCTCCTGATTATTTCCAACACTTTGTAATCTTGGTTGAGAGTTTCCGTGCTGTATAAATTGATACCACATGTGTAACAAGGACAGACGTTCTATTGAGAAGGCCATGTTACAGGTTTATTCAATTACTGCCAAGTGTTGTAATGTTACCACAGCAGCCTGTGGTTACTGAGACGGTGGTGCAACATACAATACACAGAACTGCACAGACCCTTTCACTTTAACCATAACTGCACTGTCGACGCCCCGCGTAAGCTGTTGGTGCTCCAGGTGGGCTTGCTGTGGAATTGGTTTACAACAAAGCATTTTTACAGAGTACCTTGTGGTGTACCTTGTACCAAACACCAGGAGCAAAAGCAAAGCAAAATTATGATTTGCGAGAGATAATGCATTTTCACAGGAGAGGAAAAAAAGATGCGTGTTCTTCAGGGCACTTATTTAAAAGCTGCCCACCTAACGTCTCATTGAAATATCACCTTTTGTGAACATTGTTATTGTCACAGCACGGTGGCTCAGTGGTTAGCACTGCTGCCTCACAGCGCCAGGGACCCAGGTTCGATTCCAGCCTTGGGTGACTGTCTGTGTGGAGCCTGTACGTTCTTCCCCCCCCGGTGTCTGTGCGCATCCCCTCTGGGTCATCCGGTTTCCTCCCACAATCCAAGGATGTGCAGGTTCGGGTGGATTGACCATGCTGAATTGCCCCATAGTGCGCAGGCTAGATGGATTAGCCCTGGAGAAATGCAGGGTTACAAGGGGAGGGTGAGTCTGGGTGGGAAGCTTTTTGGAGGACCAGGATGGGCTGAATGGCCTGCTTCCACACTGTAGGGATTCTAAGATTCTCTGCACGAATCCCATCCTCCATTATATCAAGTTTGTCCCCCACTTTAACAGGGACTTTAGTGTTAGGACAGCCCAATTTGCCAGTACCTCCAATTTCTGAGGCACATTGTCTGACTGTCAACTGCATAATCCCCTGATCCATGGAGAGGGCTGTCATCTTAGTTAGGAAAGGCATCAAGCTATAAAACAGAATTGTATTTATTTTAAACACAAGATATATAACAGGTACTCAGGGGGTGATTACAAAGCAGTTTAGGGGTGGATGGGCCTTATGTGTTTTGGGTGTACTAATCATTGATAAATACCTGGGCCCAATTATGTGATGGCAGATCAGGAGCCCATTCACCAACACCCTGAGGACTTGTCACTGTTCTTCAGATCAGGTGGAGAAACCAGAGCATGTTCTGGGAGACATTATCTCCACCTTGTCCTTTGATTTGGCCAAGAAGTCAAACTACACTTTCTTCGTCAACTCCAGAAACAGTCCAGACCATAATATTGCAAGTCAATGTCAGGGTGACAGGAGGCACTCAAATGGAATAACACGCTCAGTCTCCAGTCCTTCCTGTGAGGTGCAGTAGCACAGCAGAGGCAGAGGTGTGTGCCATGTACCTCACAGTCACAGACCTACAGCTAACCATGGTTCACTGTACCTCAGGACTAAGAACAATAGCAGCAGAGAGAATAAATAGATTTTTCTTTGAAATATAGATTAGTTTTGATATTTGGATGAATTCATGCCCCCTTCTTCCATATCCGGATCGGACCGACTTTGATCCTTTGCGTGAGTCTTTCGATGGCGGGAGTGGATTTGTCAAAGATGCGAGGTGCACAAAACGTGAAAGCATCGGACCCCAGGTTTTCCCAACATCTGAAGAAGGAAGTTCGGCTTCCGATTTCAAGTTGTTGAGTGATTCGGTCCAGAGGGGAAGCAGACTCTGGATTGTTCCTGGCTCAGAGCTGAGCGAAATGTCTGAAGAGGACAAACGCTGAAGTGTCAGTGCTGCGGATGAACTGGCCATTCAGCCCTTCGGAAGCCTGTTCCACCAGGAACGCAATGCGTTGCAGACAGGGCTGATCACACGCCAAACCGCACTGCAACTCAGACATCAGGGACTGATTGGATACATGTGGAGCTCATCACGGTCGCAGTTCACTTTCGGCTTGTGGTGAGGGGGATGTATGCAGCACAGCCAATCCAAACCAAACCAAAATACCATCGTGAGATCACCAGGGTTTCCAACCCAGGATATTTGAAAATAGAAGAGGAGAGAAAAAAAAAACACACGTGGAAAGGAAAAACGCTTTAAAGTTGAGTCGTGTGTGAGTGATATATTGGAGCAGCAACAACCATTTAGCAAAGCAGCCAACGTCAGGATTCTCCATCCCACCCTTCAAGCACATTAAAAGAGACAAGCCTTCTTCTTCAGATCAGTCCTCTTCCACTGGGGAAGCTTATCAAACTCTTTAATTGTCATCCCGAAAACCTCCTGGAACTCCTCGGGGGACAGATGTCTCTGTCAGAGAGAAGGCAAATATTTTAATTTGTCAGGTGAAGGTGAGAGATTCAAGAGAAATCAAGTCTACCCCCAGTCTTGCTGCAAGAGACTTTCAATCATCATGCTTCCTCCCTTGGAAAAGGTCCCCCGACCCCCGTCTCTTTCCTCCTCTTAGGAATGATCGATGGCTATTGTTCTGGCTTCAGTTATTGAAAAGCTTCCAATACGGCACAATGAATGGCTGTGCCATGGATATCCCCCACCAACCTGAGTTGAGATCCACGAACCAGGTCACCTCAGATGCTGAGTGGTTCAATCCAAACCTAGCATCCTCTACAAGTCAACTCTCCTTAAATTACCCCCTGCTCTGTAATTAGACCCTTCCTGAATCACCCTTCTTCTGTGAATAGCCCCTTCTTGAATCACCCTAACTTGTGTGAATAGTCCTTTCTTGAATCCCACTCCCCTCGCTCTTCCTGAATTGTTCCCCAAACTCTGAACGGGCCTCCCCCTGAATTGTCCCTCATTTTTCCCCCCACTGAATTGACCAGTCCCACCTCAAATTGATCGCTCTCGAAGAGTCACTGCACTTGAAACGTTAACCCTGTTTCTCTCTCCACTGTGCTGCCAGACTTGCTGAGTTTCTCCAGTAATTTCTCTCTTCCTGGATCAGACCCCAAGGATCCTGAAGTTAGTTTTTAAAATCACTTCCTCCTATTGTCCCACCGACTTCAAGTTTTGCGACCATTCACCCACCGACACTCCTCCTGGCTTCTCCTTCCCATAACCCCCCCTTCCAGTTGGACCAAGTTTGGGTCTGCTCCCCCTTCCAACAAAATGGCTGGCATTTCACACTGCTCTATATTAAATGTCCCCACCATCTGAAGTCTGTTATTATTATCCTTACTGTTCAGTACTTTGCTCAGCTACATGATGTCTGCCTTCTCGCTCAAAGTCCAGCTAACCAGTACAAATCAAGAGAAGCTGTTCTTATACTGACCCATGCAGACATATTGAATCAATCTGTAGAGTCATACAACATGGAAACAGACCCTCTCCTCTCAATTTAAAAATATTGTCTTGAAAGCCCCTCTCCTCAGGAAAGGACACCTGTCATTAACCCTCCCTTATGATTTAGTAAACCTCTCTCAGGTCATCTGTCAACCTCCTACGCTCCTGCGAGAAAAGTCCCAGTCTTTCTACAGAACTTAAACCTTCCATTCCCATCGACATCCCGGCAAATTTCTTCTGAGCCCTCTCGAGCTTAATAACACCCTTCCTATGACAAGCTGCCTGGAACTGGACAAAGTATTCCAGACAAAGCCTCACCAACATCCTGTACAACCTCAACACGACGTCTCAACTCCTATGCCATATTATGATGCATCTCTGGAGCAGTTCAGACTTATGAACCTAAGACCATAAGATGTAGGAGTGGAAGCCAGGCCATTCGGCCCATTGAGCCCACTCTGCCATTTAATCATGGCCGATGACCGTTCCAATTCCACTTACCCGCACTCTCCCCGTCACCCTTAATTCCTTGCAAGATTATGAATTTATCATCCTCTGCCTTGAAGACACCCATCATCTCGGTCTCCACTGTGCTCCGTAGCAATGAATTCCACAGGCCCACCACTCTCTGGCTGAAGAAATGTCTTCTCATTTCCGTTCTAAATTGAGCCCCTTTAATTTTTAAGGCTGTGCCCATGGGTCCTAGTCTCCCCACCTAATGGAAACAAATTCCCAGCATCCACCCTTTCAAAGCCATGCACCATCTTGTAAGTTTCTATTAGATCTCCCCTCAACCTTTGAAACTCGAATGAATACAGTCCCAGGATCCTCAGCTGATCATCCTGGACTTGAACTCAGGCCTCACGCTTCACAAGTCGGGGAACTCCCACAAGAACCCTCCTTGTACACGTTCCTTCTACTGACAACAACTGCTGGCTGCTACTTCCTGTCTCTTTGATCCAATGGGCTTTCACGGTCTTTGTGCACTTCCTCTTGTTTCCAAGAGGCAGGTTCTTGCCATGCTTACCTCCAGCCGGGGCCTGTCCACTCCCGGGGGCAGATTCATACTCCTGCTTCCTTTCAGCATTTCATACGGGTAAACCTGTGTGTGAGAGAGAGAGATATACGTCAGAACAAAATTATCCGTTGCGTTGTGTCCCAGAGTTTCTTCTCCCTTGTTGGCTGCACACCTCCAGCAAGGATCCTGCCCGGTGGTCAGAAATGGGGACTTCGCCTTCCCCTGCCCAAGGTTTGGCACTGAACGGATGAGAAAGCAGGGATCGGCTGAAGTCCTGGAATCCAGGGATGAGAACATCCCTGGTGGTGTCAAAACAATGTATGTAAAAGAGTAGTGAATTGGGTCAGCAAATTCCAACATTATAGCTGGAGACTTTACCCTCTGTGGTTCACTGGTTAGGCCACCGATGGAAGACTGCGTTCATTTCTGGTCATCCTTATATGGGAAAGATGTCGTGAAACTTGAAAGGGTTCAGAAAAGATTCAAAAGGGTGCTGCTGGGATTGGAGGGTTTGAGTTATAGGGAGAGGCTGAATAAGCTGGGGCTATGTTCCCTGCAGCATCAGAGGCTGAGGGGTGACCTTCAAGAGATCTATAAAATCATGAGAGGCATGGTCTTTTCCCGAGGGTAGGGGATTCGAAAACTAGAGGGGATAGGTTTAAATGTGAGCGGGAAAAGATATAAAAGGGACCTGAGGGGCAACCTTTCACACAGAGGGTGCATGGAATGAGCTGCCAGAGGAAGTGGTGGGGGCTGGTCCAATTTAAAAGGCATCTGGATGGGTATATGAATAGGAAGGGTTGAGAGGGATATGGGCCAAATGCTGGCAAGTGGAATTAGATTAATTTCCAATATCTGGTTGGCGTGGACGTGTTGGACTGAAGGATCTGTTTCCAAGCTGTACGTCTCTGACTCTAATCAAATACATTCCGTGTTGCAGTTTCTGAACTGCCCTCTGAGATGGCTGGGCAAGATGAGCATTTGTATCAAAATACTCTCAAGGGCACTTAGGGGGACCAATGAATGCTCGCCTTGCCTTTGCCACTCATTTCCCATGAGTAAATAATAACCAAAATTAGATGCTGACCTTTTGTTCCAACATTGTGGGCAAAGATGTGCCTCTGTCCATCCTCCCTGACTGCGTATCACCATTCTGTCAAAAGTAGAGGTAACACATGCATCCATATTGTGGGTTAGGATCCCATTATTTCACTCAGAGGCAATGCATCCAAATCTCACCGTATTAAGAATTAAAATCGCAACACCGTGAAGGCGACAGCTATAGGGAAGGAAACCCTGAGGGGTTATTGAGACGAAGGCTTGCTGATCAGGACGCACTGCGCATTTTACACATGGCCTGTGGTCAGTGTGAGGTCTTTAGGGGGGGCGACTTGAATTGAATGAGTTCCAGAGCTCTGCACCACGGAGCGTTTTCCACTCCCGGGGTCTGGATCAATGCGAGACTAATGGGCAGAGAGAGTTTGCTAAGAATCATCATTTGCGTTGTCTCCTCTGGCGACCAGACTGGGAAATGGTGAACCAGAAGAGCTTCAGGTGATTCAGTGGTTTGCACTGCTGCCTTACCAGGGAACGTGCGTGATTCCAGCCTTGGGTGAGATGTCTGTGGGGAGTTTGCAGGTTCTACCATTGTCTGCATGGGTTTCCTCCAGTTCACCCCTGCCGCACTTCAAAGATATGCAGGTTAGATGGATTGGCCTTCTTAAATTGCCCAGAGTGTCCAGGGATGTGCAAGCTGGATGGCTTAGCCATGGGAAATGCAGGGTTGCAGGGATTGGGGTCGAGGAGTCTGGAGGGGGTGGGCGGGATGCTGTTTGTAGGGTTGGTATGAGCTGCTTTACACTGTAGGGATTCAGCAGCCCAGTGACTTCAACAGAGGAAGTCTTTGCATGCATTTTTGTCTCTTTGGATTTCAAAGGTTGTCAATGAGGCCAAATCAGATAATTGTCCTCCTCTGCTTCTATAGTACGTACCCATGGCAACTTTTCTCAACCACACTTAGTCCCGGATTGCAAAGCTAAGTGAAGCAGCCAGTGCTCAGCTGAGAGAGAGAAGGCAGAATTCACATTTGTCAAGCTGCGGATAGGTTTATGATGATGAAGACATTGGAACAGATGGAGAAGAAAAGCCAGAGATACCAATGGGAATAGACTATGGTAATACGTCTGAAGACGTCAAAGGCAGAAGAACTGAGTTACTCCACCAAAGATATAGAGGGTACGGACTCAGGCTGTGTGTCCTCAGGGACACTGGTCTGAATAAAAGATGAACGGATAGCGGAACCTTAAGCAAGTGATGAGCCCATTCTGCACCGATTAACGTTCTTCATGTGTCTACCACAGATCTGAAAGGAGCCAGTGTGGGATAAGGCTGTCTCAGTGACCTCCTGGTTAAGCGGGGAGGATCATTCCTGGGGGAATATGGTTTGGACCACACCACATGCAGAGAAAAAGAGAGGCTGAGGAGACACACCGCTTTGGAAGACGATGATATATCGAGTCAGACAAAGCGAAGATCATGGAGTTTGGAATGGCAGCAAGGTTTGAAGAGTTTCAGTGAGATCACCACTGGAATAGCCACATCCCCGAACCAAAGCTCAGACCTGGCATTTGCTCTCCAGTCTGCTCTGGTGGATGGGATGTGATTCCAGGTGAAATCAGTTTTCCGTGAACACCTTTTGCCGCTCGCATCCCTTTCCCAGTTTTCTTTCCACTTGATGTTTTTGCTTTGTTCACCCTTCCATTCAGCACTGCTCCAGCTCTGGTGTTCTAACCACACCTCGCTGTGTCACGTCTGTAAACACGCCCCTTGCTTGGAGTTGGAGTCTTATAACAGCTCCACTGAGGGAGTCAAATGGTGTTGGAGGAAACTGGCAATGACTGACGCATTTTCACATGGAGTAATTCATGACTGGCCAGCGAAGACAAAATGGCTCTCAACTACTTGGGCCCAGCTGTAAAATCTTGCCGATACTGTGTCATACAAACAACAGCTTGTATTTTTCTATTTAATGGAATGAAATATCCCAAGGTCTTCCACGGGAGTATTTGAGCCACATCAGGAGACATGAGGGCCAATCGATCGGTCAAAGAACGTTTAAATTGTGCCATCAGGGAGAAACGAGAGCTGGAGAGTCAGAGAGGTGGAGGGAGAGAATGACAGAGCTTCTAGCTCAGGCACCTGAACACCTGGCTACCGATGGCGGAGCAGTTGAAATCGGGGATGTTCAAAAGGCCAGAGATGTCCAAGGGATGTGGGATAGGAAGAGATTACAGAAAGAGAAAGTGGCAGGATAGGGATTCGATAACAAGTGAGAGTTTTCAAACCAGGGTTGACTGGAAGTGAGTATAAATCCGTGTGCACAGGGGTGATTCTGTCAAATCTTACTTGAAGTTAATGCTGTTTCTCGCAATTTCCACCAATTGGGGAAATTTCTGATGAAAGCTCAGGGACAGGGTTCAGTTGCAGCTGGGAACCATTGATGAGTGAAAGTTTTACAACTTCTCTTCCTCAACCACATCAGACCCGGGGCTGATCTCGGCCAAGGTGGATCCACCCGAATAAATAAACCAGCGCTTCAGTTAGGCTGCAAGGTGGAGAGTGAAATGGCCCAGGATGATGAACATTCCCATTCTGTCACATACTGACTGAGTATCCGGACCAATTAGGTACTTTGAAACAAGCACAATTGTTGAAAGGTGTTGCCACTTTATCTGTATGGGCAGCACTTGCAAATGGTACACACGGTCAGTCAGTTCGCAATCCAACACATCACCTAAATGGGAAACAAACGGACATCTCAATGCAGTGTGGTGAGATGAGTCACATTGTGCGTTAAGTGGTAAAATCAAACAAACAAGAGTCTGTCGATCAAACTCTGGGAGAATGTGTTTCCAACCGGAAGCATTCGATTCCTAGTGTTCTTCTCTCTTGGGTTTCAGTTTGGTTTTCAGTCCTTGTTTAACCCTCCCACATTGGACACAGGAAATAGACTGTTTAATAGGCTACAGCACCTGTAGTGTGAACATCAACAGCGTGAACCCCTTCTAACTGGCATGAAATTCTTTGTTTCTCGCATTCGGCCATCTCACCTCTTGTGTCGATCACACATTCCCAAAGGGATATTGAGCACTCACCTGGATATCTGCAGAGACAATGGAAGAATTAATGAGAAAGCTGCAGAGTTCAAACATTCTGACCCCCTTCTCCCCCAGTTCCGAATGTACGCTCCAATCTTTTAAAAACATCGTTTTTGTTTTGCTGCATGACCAAGCATCCCACGCGATTCTGCATGGATGGAGAATGGAACAGGTGCTTTTGAGAAAGGTAAAAGGATGTGATGCTCAGAGCAGTTGTTGCGTTTCTCAATGGGACAAAGCATTTGAAAAACTGAAGACGCTGACACTCTCGAAGGCACTGGCATTCTGTTTAATCGGCCGATAGTTTGCCCTCCGATACAGAACATATTCTGGGACTTTATCAGCCAGTATTCCACACTACCCCTGGAGATCTGAGATATTCCAAAAGCGGTCAAATTGATTCCTTTAATGAGGAAGAGCATCCGATCACATGTACAAGGTATATTTTGCACTTGTTGTACTCCACCCTGGGCAGCACATTGGCTCAGTGGTTAGCACTGCTGCCTCACAGCACCAGAGTTCCAGGTTCAATTCTACTTTCAGGTGACTGTCTATGTGGCGTTTCCCTCTGGGTGCTCTGGTTTCCTCCCACAGCCCAAGGATGTGCAGGTTAGGTGGATTGGCCTTGTTAAATTTGTCCACGGATGTGCAGGCTAGATAGTTTAGTCATGGGAAATACAGGGTCAGGGATTGGGGTGAGATGATCTTCAGAGGGACAGTGTGGACTTGATGGGTTGAATGGCCTGCTTCCATGTGGTAGGGATGCTATGAAACAAGCAAGCTTTATCACCAGAGCAAGGATGAGATAAAGCTCAGCATTCACCAAACGTATACAACTTTCCAACACCATTGGAAAATTCCTGTTATTTTCACCAGCAGAGTTGTTTGCTAGTTCTCTGCACAGGGAATACTTTATGAGTCAGAGAGATTAGAAACAAAGCTTAACATTGATAAATGACATCTTTTAGCAATATCCTCAACGCTCTTCACTGACAAAGTGCCATGCTTCAGTAGGAGTTATTGTTAGCCAGAATGAGAGGGGTGTCAGGACATTACAGAGAGCTGTTGATGGATGGAGGAATGTTGTCCCAGATTATTCCCGGATTAAGAATCTTTCACTCAGTGGAAGAAGACCCTGAGTCAGATTGTGGTGTGTTTGTGTCTGCAATCTAGAGACGTGAGATCTCTGACACTCCCAGCATCACACTAAGGGAGTGCCACACTGTCAGATGGTCAGTATTGAGGGAGTGCCGCACTGTTGGAGAGTCAGTGCTGAGGGAGTGCTGCACTGCCAGAGGGTCAGTACTGAGGGAGTGCCGCACTGCCAGAGGGACAGTTCTGAGGGAGTGCTGCACTGTCGGAGGGACAGTACTGAGGGAGCGCCGCACTGTCAGAGGGTCATTACTGAGGGAGTGCCGCACTGTCGGAGAGTCAGTGTTGAGGGAGTGCTGCACTGCCAGAAGGTCAGTACTGAGGGAGTGCCGCACTGCCAGAGGGACAGTTCTGAGGGAGTGCTGCACTGTCGGAGAGTCAATACTGAGGGAGTGCCGCACTGTCGGAGGGACAGTACTGAGGGAGTGCTGCACTGTTGGAGGGTCAGGACTGAGGGAGTGCTGCACTGCCAGAGGGACAGTTCTGAGGGAGTGCTGCACTGTCGGAGGGACAGTACTGAGGGAGCGCCGCACTGTCAGAGGGTCATTACTGAGGGAGTGCCGTACTGTTTGAGGCTCAGGCCAGACTTGGCCTGTCATTGCTCTAATCAGTGTTACCATACTGAGCTATTGACACATTTGCTTCAATCAGTGTGTCAGGGAAGACAGGCCTCCCTTTGCAGGCCCTTCTGTGACAGCCGGGGAGTCTCTGGCTGAACTCTCCTCTGACAGCTCTGTGGTCACAGGGATGGACAAAATCCTGGTGAGAATCCTGTCGCGACCCCCAACTCACCTGCAGCATTGCTCCTTCTCTCCGGTCTCTGCGGTGTAACAAAGTCTGCGGACTGCAGCTGGGGAAGAAAAGAAACATTTCGATCACAACACACCATGTTCAACAAATTTTTAATCGGTCTCATTTCCCTGACTTAAAAAATGGGCCTGAATTGTTCAGCGTCTTACACAGATCCCTCCTGCATTCTGAAATCTCCACTCTGACCCCTGCAATTATCCATCATTTAACAGTGGGCCGTAATACATGACAACACAGGACAAGAAAGGACGTTTGCCAATGCTTTAATCTTGACCCTCTGTGCCTCCCCTCCCCCGGAGCTGTATTTGACTGGTAAACTGTTCTATTCAGGAATATCTGGTGATGTTACCATCCTGTAAAACCTCTGCCAAGTCCACGCTACTTAATACACAGAGCCTGTGCCTCAGAGCAGAGCAGGTTTATAGTTCCTTGAGAGTGGAGTCGCAGCTAGACAGGGTAGTAAAGAAGGCATTTGGTATGCTTGTTTTTATTGTACATTCAGTATAGGAATTGAGTATAGGAATTGGGGTAGCATGTTGTAGCTGTACAGTGCTGAAAATGTGTTGCTGGAAAAGCGCAGCAGGTCAGGCAGCATCCAAGGAACAGGAGCTGTTCCTTGGATGCTGCCTGACCTGCTGCGCTTTTCCAGCAACACATTTTCAGCTCTGATCTCCAGCATCTGCAGCCCTCACTTTCTCCTTGTAGCTGTACAGTACCTTAATTAGGCCAATTTTGGAATACTGGTCTCTCTGTTATTGGAAAGATGTTGTGAAACTTGAAAGCGTGCAGAAATGCTTTCCAATGATGTTGCCAGGGTTGGAGGGTTTGAGCTATAGGGAGAGGCTGAATAGGCCGGGGCTATGTTCCCTAGAGCATTGGAGGCTGAGGGGTGATGTTATAGAGGTTTATAAAATCATGAAGGACATGGATCAGGTCAAGGTCTTTTTACCCAGGGTAGGCAAGTCCAAAACTAGATTTAAGGTGAGAGGGGAATGATTTAAAAGGGACCTAAGGGGCCACTTTTTCACACTGAGGGTGGTGTTTGTATGGAATGAGCTGCCAGAGGAAGTGGTGAAGGCTGGTTCAATTACAACACTTAAAAGGCATCTAGATAAGGACATGACTAGGAATGGTTGAGAGGGATATGGGCCAACTGCTCGCAAATGAGACCAGATTAATTTGGGATATCTGGTCGGCATGGACAAGTTAGACTGAAGGGTCTGTTTCCCTGCTGTCCATCTCTGTGACTGTCTATAACTCTATTGGTTCCAACATGGACCTTGACAACTGGATCCTCCCCAAGTTCTTTGGCAGCATTAGGAGATGTCCTTAATCCTGCCGCCTGAGTGGAATGGGTCAGTTTGCTCATCCATCTCACAGACTTTTGTCCAAGCAGACAGCAAGGACCTTGGTTGAGGCCAAGAGCCTTGAGGTTCATCCAGCCGTGTAGCTCATGGTCCCCTTACCTGTCAGACTCTCCATAAGCCCATTGAGTCTGCAACATCATTCAATCATTGTTGATATAGACTCTCAGTATCCGTGACCAGTCACCAGATAGGTCCTAACGCAGGGGCTGCCACTGCCTCCTGCTTCCACGTGTCCATGTGGCTCTCCCTCTGTAGTTTGACGTGCTGTTTATTCTTGTATGAACTGGACTTCAGAAAACTTGGCAAAGCTATTGACTGGCATGGCATGTGTGACCTCGCCGACAATAACCATCACTTTGCCACGACACTGGCATCGCTGACAGGACCACAGTCCCCATTTTAAAGCCAACCTGAAAGTGAAAATCCCAGGCTCGGAGCCTCAAAACTGGCCCTGACCTCAAAATGGACCCGTCCCCACGTGGATGTGGGAAGGCACATCTTGTATTACTCAACATGTGTGTTCCCTCCTTCCTGAGCACTTTCACATTTTCTTCAGAAGTCAATGAAATATTTGACTGTCTGATGTTACTGTTTCATAATTCCTGCCAACGGCTTGACATTCTGCTCTGACGTAAAGATTTTCTCTTTCCTGCCAAGGTTGTGGTTGTAACATCGAGAATGAGTTCCCTGATTGGGGCTGTTAATCAGGGAGTCCCGGCTGACACATATAAACAGGAGTGTCAGAGGTTCCGCTCATTCTGAGAGTTGGCCGTGAGAGAGCTGGATCAGTATGAAGGACACTCCACGTGTTAATAAAGGGTGATGGGATACCAGCCTCTGTGCAGTTATTTCAGTCACCTCCTTCCCTTTCTCTGTAACTCTGTGTCGGTGCACCACACATAGCATGTTTCAGATGTAGCCTGGGCCTACCTGATATTATACCTTTCCAGTGTCCTCTCTGAAATCAATCATGTCTTCTTGCCCTCGAACACAGTTCAGCTCCACGTGGGAGCTGTTAGTGCGACGACTCCCCTATTTGTGTTATAAAGTGACATGATGAAATATTCCGAATTACAGGACAGGAAATTGATGCTTACCCTGTCCAGACTGTTCCTCCCATGGATGGGGAGCGAGGGTGATTTACATGTTGACTGTTGAGGAGCTGTAGGAAATAAGAGTCATGCGATTATTAGACCGTTCAGTGAGATATTGGCTAATCTGTGACCGAACTCCATACAACCAGTTTGTCCTGTTTCTCGAGACAACAAAATACTATCACTCTCAACAAGATCTGGACCAGATGTGCCAATGGGCTGAGAAGTGGCAGATGGAGTTTAATTCAGATAAATGCGAGGTGCTGCGTTTTGGGAAAGCAAATCTTAGCAGGACTTATACACTTAATGGTAAGGTCCTGGGGAGTGTTGCTGAACAAAGAGACCTTGGAGTGCAGGTTCATAGCTCCTTGAAAGTGCAGTCGCAGGTAGATAGTACAAGGATGTTGCCAGGGTTGGAGGATCTGAGCTACAGGGAGAGGCTGAACAGGCTGGGGCTGTTTTCCCTGGAGTGTCGGAGGCTGAGGGGTGACCTTATAGAGGTTTACAAAATTATGAGGGGCATGGATAGGAGAAATAGACAAAGTCTTTTCCCTCGGGTCGGGAGTCCAGAACTAGAGGGCATAGGTTTAGGGTGAGAGGGAAAAGATATAAAAGACACCGAAGGGGCAACTTTTTCACACAGAGGGTGGTACTTGGTTGGAATGAGCTGCCAGAGGATGTGGTGGACGCTGGTACAATTGCAACATTTAAGAGGCATCTGGATGGAAATATGAATAGGAAGGGTTTGGGGGGATATGGGCCAGGTGCTGGCAGGTGGGACTAGATTGGGTTGGGATATCTGGTCGGCATGGACAGGTTGGACCGAAGGGTCTGTTTCCGTGCTGTACATCTCTATGACTCTAACCTAACATCAGTTATCGTTTGGGGAAACTGTGCCATTGTTGTGATGTCACTGGACTCTTGGTGTTTGGGTTCAAATGCCACCAGTCATTGGCAGGATTTAAGTTCAATCTATCAATCTGAAGTGGGCACCCAGAGCTTGCCTTGCACATACACATCCCGCAAAATATGAAGGAAGAGAAAGGAATTCCAAATGCCTCTCAGCCTTCACGTTTCCAAAATTAAACTTTGCAAGATCTGGCTCAAATTGTTCCAAAGCTTCGATTCTCAGGCTAACACTCTTCAATCAGTTTATTTCTGTACACCCTATCTGTTCCTTATCCCGAAAATGTGCTTCGGTTTACCCCTCTCCGGTATTTACGATTGCACCCTCCCCGAGAAAGTTTGTTTAAAATACCCACTAGCTAAGGGGTGGAGGAGTTGACATTCATCTCTGTCGTGTCGTAGACTTGCACCCCCTGCTGTGGAACGACATCATGACCAGGGGCAAGTTCAAAAGGATTCCAAGCATAATGTTTCTTTCCTGGTTAATCTGCAGGAAGTTCTGAGAGGTAATGTTCCGTGACAAGAGCAGACATGGTCAGATTTCAAACAACTTATGCTCCTTCTCAGCTAGATTTTCAAAGAACCTAATTTTATACATATATATGTATGAAGCCCAGTTGCCATTTCATGCTTCTGCGTTCCATCGGGTGTGCGATTTTTTCTGAACAGAATGTTGCCATCAGTCCAAAGTGGACATTCTGCCTGCTCCATAGTTGAGTAGGCTGTGTATGTATTTCAGCGCAGTCTGACGCTGGGCATGTAGATCATATCAACCTGTGATTTTCTGATCAAACCAACAGCACGGTCCTTCAGTTATTTGTAACAGGCGGTGGTGCAGACCATACTCAACCAGCTCACTCTTTGCAAAACCCAAATGTTTAATGCAGTTCCAGGATGGAGCAGCACTTGCTGAGCAGTCTTGGGTGTGCTTCTAGCTTTACAAATAACCAATTTAGACAATAGACAATAGGTGCAGGAGTAGGCCATTCAGCCCTTCGAGCCTGCACTGCTTTAATATGATCATGGCTGATCAATCCTAATCAATATCTTGTTCCTGCCTTATCTCCATAACCCTTGATTCCACTATCTTTGTGAGCTCTATCCAACTCTTTCTTAAATGAATCCAGAGAGTGGGCCTCCACTGCCCTCTGGGGCAGAGCATTCCACACAGCCACCACTCTCTGGGTGAAGAAGTTTCTCCTGAGCTCTGTCCTAAATGGTCTACCCCGTATTTTTAAGCTGTGTCCTCTGGTTCGGTACTCACCCATCAGTGGAAATATGTTTCCTACTGCCAGAGTGTCCAATCCTTTCATTTCTTTCAATTTAAGATCATCAGGATCGTGTTCACTTCGAATTGTTAATTATCCATTCACACAC
Source organism: Chiloscyllium plagiosum (assembly GCF_004010195.1). Classification (NCBI taxonomy): domain Eukaryota; kingdom Metazoa; phylum Chordata; class Chondrichthyes; order Orectolobiformes; family Hemiscylliidae; genus Chiloscyllium; species Chiloscyllium plagiosum. The sequence continues at coordinate 14,429,323 of NC_057751.1, read as the reverse complement.
AGGGGCCCAGTCTCTGCAAACCAAAGGCAACAGGTTCAAACCTTCCCTGAATTCCTCAGGAGGTTGGCCAGCAGAGCGTTCTTATTGTTTTCTCCATGGCAACAGCTCAGCCAATCAGGGTCAACTTGCCAACTTATCAGCATTCGTTTCTGCTATAATACAAATGATAGTGGCTGTTTGAAATCTGGCGTTTTGGTCTTTGTCCTGATGAATTCCAGATAAGCCTTCCTTTTGAGCAACAGGCCACGAGCAGGAAATATGAGAGAGTGAGGACTGCAGATGCTGGGAGAGTCACAGTCGAAAAGTGTGGTGCTGGAAAAGCACTGCAGGTCAGGCAGCATCTGAGGAGCTAGGACATTCCTGATGAAGGGCTTATGCCTGAAGTGTTGCAGGTAAATGACAGGTGTGATATCACGTATATGAGAGATGTTCTCTTCAAAATGGGCTTTGGGGAGGGAATCTGCCTGCAGATGCTGGGAGAGTCACAGTCGAAAAGTGTGGTGCTGGAAAAGCACTGCAGGTCAGGCAGCATCTGAGGAGCTAAGACATTCCCGATGAAGGGCTTATGCCTGAATCTTCCAGTTTATATGGAGGTCAAAGATGGACCGGGTCCGAATGGACTCACTGTACAAAGATCTGGGCAACGGGGGAAAAAATACACCCAATGCCACCCTCACCCTGATGGCCACCTTTGTGTGTGGCTGCATCAAGCTGTGCGTGGATCCCCGGTACGCAAACACCAAGTGTCACTACGTACTGAGGTTCTACCTGTCCCCAG
>NC_057751.1:14415849-14427890 GCF_004010195.1 Chiloscyllium plagiosum | reverse complement strand
ACAGACAACTGAGAGCTGCGATCCTCTGACAGTCCCATTGTCAGACACAGAACTGGACGGTGCGGACCCTTGCCTTGGCTCAATGACTCCAGAGCAGGTAAATGACCCCAGTGAGAGCCTGGATAGCTACCTCAGCCCAGCGAGGGTCCAGCAGTTCGTGCTCACCATGGGAATGCAGACAGCTACCCCAGAGACAGGACAGACAAATGGACAATGGTAACCCCATAAACTGGGGGTTAAAGAAGGTTCCTTTGCTATCGTATAACAGAGGGCCCACTCAGTAGGTGGGTTCCGCTGAAGCCACAGCTAAATACTAAAAGACTGGATGGTTAATAAACGGAACTGTAAATACGAAAACTGTAAATTCGATTAATTCAATCTGTTCTCTGTAATGTTAAGGCATGCAATGTGTATATATATATATATATATATGAACGACATGACCAATTGTACAGGTACCAAAGATTTATTTCTAAGAATAAAGTATATTTTGAAATTTTAAAAAAAGTTGACTTTTCTGCTTCTCGGGTGCTGCTTGACCTGCTGTGCTTTTCCAGCACCATACCTTTTAACGATGAGTAGCAAGTACGTTCTTCACTGAACCTTTGCTCAACTGAAATAGAATCAATAGTTTGCGCTGATGGAGTGGTACCTCATCTTTCACCTCCTTCCAGATACTGGCAGAATCCCAACATATCCCCTGTCTATTCCCTGCCCCAGTGTTATCCTGTCAGAAATGTTGTGATTGATGGAAAGTCAGAGGCTTCTGCACTGCTGCCGCGTTCAGAAAGGGTTTCAAATGATGTTATACGGCACCTCTTAAACTACATAGACTTCTGTTCATAATGCTTACAGAAACTCCTTGTGGTTCGGTCTGGAAGTGAACGTGATTTCCTCCCTCGCGGCTTGGATTTCTCCAACTCCTCCTTCAAGATCAATTTGCCCAGTCCGGACTGGATCTAGAACACGAGAAACAAAATTACGACTCCGCTGAAAAGGTATTCCATAAATATATCTACGCGTGTGTCCATAAATAACTGTGTGCTTAGGTATTGTGTATAAAGGCGCGCAAGATCATCATTTTCAGAGTTTGAATTTCAAGCTAGTGGCATATGGGTATTGATTACTTCTGTGAAGTGTTTAAAACTATCCACAATAGTGACCGAATCCAGTTCGTTTCTGACAACAAGTAACTGCAAACCCCTGGAGTGTTAATGGAAGATTGTTGACATTGTGGGGCTTAGGACAGAGGGAGTAAACATTGAAAGGCATTAGCTTGCTTAGAATATCCAAGGCCGACTTTAGCTCAGAAAACTCAGAGAGTAAAATCTCTCACCTGACTGTGGTCAAAAGCAAATATAGTTTCTCTCCTCGAAAGAATTGTAGTACAGTTCAGGGAAAGCCCCTGGTGCAAAACTTTGGTTTGTGAAACATTCAGAACAGGACTGTTTGATTAGATTAGATTACATTACAGTGTGGAAACAGGCCCTTCGGCCCAACAAGTCCACACTGACCCGCCGAAGCGAAACCCACCCATACCCCTACATTTACCCCTTACCTAACACTACGGGCAATTTAGCATGGCCAATTCACCTGGCCTGCACATTTTTTTTGGATTGTGGGAGGAAACCGGAGCACCCGGAGGAAACCCACGCAGACACGGGGAGAACGTGCAAACTCCACACAGTCAGTCGCCAGAGGTGGGAATTGAACCCGGGTCTCTGGCGCTGTGAGGCAGCAGTGCTAACCACTGTGCCACCGTGCCGCCCAAATTAGATTAGATTACATTACAGTGTGGAAACAGGCCCTTCGGCCCAACAGGTCCACACCGACCCGCCGAAGCGCAACCCACCCATACCCCTACATTTAGGCTGGGACTTGTTTGGTTAGAAATCAGCTGCTTTGTAAAGAACTTAGAAAATCTAAGCTTTCTGTGTCATAAGTGTCCATGTGGAAAGATTTTACAGTTCCCAGGGCAGAAAAGTTGAATGACACTTAAAAGATTTTTTATGAAAGGGTGGTTTGTCTGGATTTGACTGATTTCCCCCACTGTAATAGGGGAAAGTCTGAGACTCTGTTTTTGCTGTGCGTTCTCAGAGCTTTTAAATTGTATTCTATATTTAGATAGCTTGGTTTGTTTGTTTTTTCCCTTGCATGTAATAAACGTGTTTTATTGTTAAAGAAAATCTTGGACCACAAAGTTTCAGTGAATGGCCATGATATTAAATGAACGGAAACATATAGAGAGTTGTACAGCATGGAAACAGACCCTTCAGTCCAACTCGTCCATGCCGACCAGACATCCGTAATTAATCTAATCCCACTGGCCAGCATTTGGCCCACAATCCCCTTAAACCCTTCCTATTCATATGCCCGTCCAGATGCCTGTTTAATGCTGGAATTATACTGGCCTCCAACACACTCTCTGCATGAAAAAAGTTGCCTTTTAGGTTCCTTCTAAATCTTTCTCCTCTCACATTAAGCCCTCACCTCGAGGAAAAGACCTTGGCCGTTCACCCTATCCATGCCCATCATGACTTTATGAATCTCTCAGACTCCAATGCTCCATTAAAAACAGCCCCAGGGTATTCAGCCTCTCCCTGGGGCACAAACCCTCCTGATCTATCAAACCCCTGCATTCCCAGAGTCAGCAGTGTGATTTTGACGCGATAATCTATCTTTTGTGGGACAGAATAATTAGATTAGATTAGATTGCTTACAGTGTGGAAACAGGCCCTTCGGCCCAACAGACCCACACCGACCCTCCGAAGAGCAACCCACCCAGACCCATTCCCCTACATTTACCCCTTCACCTAACACTCCAGGCAATTTAGCCTGGCCAGTTCACCCTAACCAGCACATTTTTGGACTGTGGGAAGAAAACGGAGCACTCAGAGGAAACCCACGCAGACGCGGGGAGAATGTGCAAACTCCACACAGTCAGTTGCCTGAGGCGGGAATTGAACCCGGGTCTCTGGCGCTGTGAGGCAGCAGTGCTAACCTCTCTGCCACCGTGCTGCCCTATAATTGATAAATATTGATCTGGACACTGAGAACAATTCCTTCACACTTCTTTGAAAAAGTCCTTGAGGTCTTTTTTTATGTAATGTCCAGCCCAGAGAAAACAGACACAGCCTCCACTAACATATCCAGATGTGGCCTGTGGCCTGTCCCCTGAAACTAACAATTCATTACAGGGCCAGGCACATCTCGCACCTTGTTCAGCTCCTTCCTCTGGATCTCACGCAGTTGTTTCATCTCATCATCCTCCTCCTCATCATCCTCTTCATCCTCCTTCGAAGGGAATCTTTTCCTCCATTCTTTCTCTGGAAGGAACATCATCAAGTCACCGTTAACTCATATCTCAGCATGGCTTACGAGATTTCAATGCAGTATTTGCCTGTTGGGCCAGTACTCCTATAGTTCTCCCGATAATTATAGGACGCTGTGGGATAAATACAACGGCTGTGCCCGGTTCTGGACCAGACCAAACCCTCTCAAAATATATTAAGATGGCGGCCTAGGCCTTTAACGCTTACTTATTTGAAAGGAAGTGTTGCGTTCCAGATGCAATTTGACTGGTCAAACTGCCAGATTTGAAGCAAAATACACTTTATTCATGTACTACAGTTATAAGACAACAAAAGAAACAATAAATTGGGATAACTTAACGTGATTGGAAATCTTATAATAGATTATTGGCTCCTGCTAAACAGTGACTGTTCCAATATGATAACAACCCATACACACACCCTTGGCAAAGGCAAATTCAGAAAACAGATTGTCTCACATGCGATTCCAGCAGCAAAAGGGAAAACATCAAGGGGAGACTCTTAGAGGGAGTGTAGCAGGAAGAGATGGACTGCTGTGTCCAGACCTTGCTGAGAGCAACAACTGTGAGTGAAAAACTAACAAAGTAAAAATCCTCGTTCTGTGGGAGCTAACCCTGCCCATTCAGACTGCTTCTATTAGATTAGAATCCCTAAAGCGTGGAAACAGCCCCTTCAGCCTAACAACACCCTCTGCAGAGTATCCCACCCAGATCCATTCCCCTACCCTTTATTCACCCCTGACACGATGGGCAATTTAGCATGGCCAATTCACCTGACCTGCATGTCTTTGGAGTGTGGGAGGAAACCGGAGCAAACCCACGCAGACACGGGGAGAATGTGCAAACTCCACACAGACAGTCACCCGAGGCTGGAATCAAACCCAGGTCCCTGGTGCTGGGAGGCAGCAGTGCTAACTACGAAGCTACCGTGCCCCCCATTTGTTCCAACTTTTAAAACAAAACCCAAGATCGCATAAGCTTTCGAGGCTTTCATAGACAGCTTTGTCTTAAAATGCCTATTCACTTTTAAAAAAGGACAAAGTAGACCCCTGAAAGCCATAGTATCATCACAGTCGTATCCACTGCCAGAATTTCAATTCAGATGGGTTCCCATGCTGGGAATTCTGACAATATTCCCATTTCTGATTGTCAGGGCTAAGAAGGGACATGTATGGACAACTCTCAGGGAAGACAAGATGGCGTTCAGCTCAAACACTGTCCAAGGTTGCCAAGCTTTCTTGCCTGAACACATACGTGAAGAATGCCCTTTTTTGTTTGGCAAAACTTACAATTGGTCACGTTGGTTAAGGAAATGTACCCCGCCCAAGCTCAGTTCAGGAGTGAAGTGAAGTGGACCTCAGGTCGCGCATGCATTGGAGCTGCAGTAAGGAGGAGTGGGAACATGGGGCATTGGTGAGACTATATCTCCATGCAGTTTCAGTATTGGAGAAAGTTTACTGGATTGAAACTGTGTGTTGTATCGCAAGGAGTGGTCAGACAGGCTGGCCTTGTTTCCAGTGGTGCTTAGAGGAGTTTGAGCTGCTGGGAGAGGCTGAATTGACTGGGGCTGTTTTCCCTCATCAGAGGATGAGGGGTGACCTGATAGAGGTTTATATAATCATTAGGGGCGTGGATAGGGTGACGAGCCAAGGTAATTTTCCACAGAGTACGGGAGTATCGAAGCTAGAGGGTTTAACATGAGAGGGGAAAGATATAAATGGGACCGAAGGGACAACTTTTTCAGGCAGAGGTTGGTGTGTGTATGGAATGAGCTGCCAGAGGGAGTGTTGGAGGCTGGTACAATTACGACATTTAAAAGGCATCTGGATGGGTATTATGAACAGGAAGGATTTAGAGGGATATGGGCCAAATGCTGGCCAATGGGACTAGATTAATATAAGATATCAGCATGGACAAGTTAGGCTGAAGGGTCTTTTCCTGTGCTGAACAACTCTATAACTCTATGCACGAGGGGTGATTAGATTGAAGAATAAATGATGCTGAATGATCTCAACAACATGGAAGTGAAAAAGGGTGTATCTTCATTCGGGTGAGTCCAGAACAAGAAGGCAGGGATGAGGAGAAATTGTTTGGAACTCCATGCCTCCAGTGGTGCTGAACATAGGGCCATTGAAGCTTTCTCGGGTAGAAGACGATCGATTTTTGTCAGGCAGGCAAATCCAAGGCTTCAGGCCGAGATGTGACTGTGGAATTGAGAACACAATTGGACCTTACTGAATGGCACAGCAGGCCTGAGGGGATGAATGGCCTATTCCTGCTCCTGCTTTGTACATTCATGTGCAAACTATTGACGCTGGTGCCCATGGAAACGTGATGACCTAATGGCCTTCCTAACAGGAGCAGGGAACCCTGGGAGAAACATAGAAAATTGCTGGAGAAGCTCAGCAGGTCTGGCAGCACCTGTGGAGAGAGAAACGGAGTGAACATTTTTGACTAATACGATTATTCTTCAGAGCGGGAAGGTGTTGGGAAATTGTACTTTGTCATACTTTTGGCAGAGACAGGGGTCCAGTGCAAAAGGCAATGGTTGATGGTGGAAAAACAGGAGAAGAAATGTAAAAAGTGTGTAAGTTAAGGTGTGAAAGGGAGAGAATGGGTCCTCTCTTGTTCAGGGTAAAGTAAACAACAAGATTGAGGTTGTGGGAGTAGGGGAGAATGTAAGAATGGAGAACAGACATAATGCAGTCATTTTCCAACATTATGTAATTCAGTATGGAGACATCTGCGCTGTAAGGTACCTCAGCAGAAAATGAGATTTTGTTCCTCAAGCTTACAGAATACTTTGTTCAAACCTTGCAGCGCACCGAGGGCAGAAGGTTAGCAATGACAACAGGGTGGTTTGTGAAATGGCAAGCCGCTGAGAGGTTAGGGTCATTCCCACGGACAGACCAGCTGTGTTTCGCAAAGTGGTCACCTGGACTCTGCTTGGTATTGTGACAGTGCGACGGCTTTCAGAGTTGTATTTTGTCCTGGTTTCTTTTAAGAGACAGATTGAACAATTGGTAGGGCTGTCTGTGGTAACGTAAACAGTTTGTGGGGCCTTGGGTTGTTTTTTTAAAAGTTGGAACAATAGAAGCAGCCTGGACGGGTGTGGCCAGTTCTCTCAGATAGAATTCCTTGCTTTTTTTTTAGCCTGAAGCAGTTGCTTAAAGTCTCAACACGGGATGTTTTTTTAAAAGTTGGAACAATAGAAGCAGCCTGGACGGGTGTGGCCAGTTCTCTCAGATAGAATTCCTTGCTTTTTTTTTTAGCCTGAAGCAGTTGCTTAAAGTCTCAACACGGGAGAAGCTGCTGCAGGTTTGAAGAACTAGAAGCCATCTTTTGCCTTTCCCAGCTACAGCTAGAAGCTGGAGTTTCTCTTTGCTGCTAGGTTATCCAAGGGACAAATCTATTTTTCTGAGTATGCCTTTTTTGCCAAGGGATGTGTTTACGTCATGTTGCTGTGTTGGAACAGTTCATTTGAAAGAGTTACTGTATTTATTAGTCTATTAAGTTTTCCAATAGAGCTAAATTATTTTAAGTTCTTCTTTCTTTTGTTGTGTTTTAGCTGGAGTGTTTAAATAAATTACGTGCTTAACATCAAGTAGTTTGACCAGTCGAATTGCATTTGGAATACAGCATTTGACATGTACTTTTAAAATAAGAAAACGTTAGGGTCGAGATACCTTCTTAAAAGATTTTGAGGGGGCCTGGTCTGATCTATAGCCCTGTCACCAATGTGAAGGAGCCTGTATTGTGAGCAGTGAAAGCTGTAAACTGAATTGAAAGGAATACAATTCAAATACTGCTTCATCTTGGATAGCGAGGGGGAGGGAGGCAAATGAGCTAGTGTGACGCCTCTGCGATTGCACGGGTGGGGAAATGTTACGAGAGAGGGGGCGCGGACCAAGGGGGTATCACGGAGGTCGGTGAATACCTTTGAGGCCCGGTCCCTTCCCATCCACAGTTCTGAAGTCAAACCGATGGTAAAAACACGGTAAGATTACAGGCTTGTTGGTTGCGTCTTACCTACGACAGCAAGCGAGGGAGGACAAGGCCAGTATTCTGTCTCAATCTTCGCCGGGAGGTTGGGATCTGGAGGCTGGGCAGCCGGGAACTTTGATGATTCAATGATGAGATCCTCGATGTATTTACTCTGTGGAAGCACTGTCAATGGTTCTGGGACAAGAAGGTAAAATGGAGGCCGTGAGCTTCTGTACTGAAACTAGTTGCAGTGAGGAGCTGGAGGGTCCATGAAGATAAAGGGGTGAGAATGTACTTTCACATACACTGCTGCAGGACCAAAAGGTGACAGAACCGACACAAAGAACTTGAGAAAGGCTGCCAAAATATTATACCAATTAAATGAGGGAAAAAAAATGGTTGTTAGGATGATGAATGAAGACTGCTTCAGTATATACTGCAGAGTAAAATAGTGTGTCGGATAGCCCAGGGGAACCAATATTGAAGTAGAGACAGGGAAGCACCATTATTAGTGCAAGGAAACTAACAGTAACAAAGAAATTAATCCCACTATAAAGACTGACAAACTCCCAGGACCAGATGGTTTCCATCCCAAGGTTTTAAAAGAACCAAGGGGAGGCTATTACACGTGCCTGAACAATTTTCTTCCAAATCTCTCAACTCAGCAACGTTTCCCTATTCTTTTCATTTGGAAAGTTGTGCTTGTCATTCCTCGATTCAAAATTGTTCACAGAAGGGAAATGTCCAGTTGGCCTTGATGAGACTTATTCCAATGCGTAGTTAAGGGACTGAGTGAACAAGTTAAAACTTTTTCACGGAATCAGAGAGAGCCTGTGCGGATTTGGAAAGGGTAGGTCATGCCTGAGGATTCTTTTTTTGAAGAGGTGAATTGTCTGTCAGTGTTATTGATAAGGATTTTGAAAGGGCTTTTGACAAGAAACTGAATTTGTAGCTTGTGGAAGTAAAGGCAAATTATTGATCTGTTTCGGAAATTGTATGTGTATTGGAAGATGAAGGAATAATATGCAGTGACTCTAATTGGCAGGATGTATGTCAACCAGTTTACTGATCTTAGCCTCGAATACGCTCAGTATTGAGCATTCATGGCTCCTTGGGTTAGGGTCCTTTAATTTATAATTTTCTGAGCGAAGACATATTTTCCTCAACAGTCAGAATTAGCTATCACTATTCCCTCTAATTCTGCACTCTCCAGCCCCATTCTCTCAAAATCTGGCCTGTCAAGCCCTCCCAGAATCTAAATTGCTCTGTATTGTCCAGAGATATATAGATAGTGAATTAGCCATGGGAAATGCAGGGTCACGGGGATAGGAGCTGGGTCTGAGTAGGTTGTTCTTCGGAGGATTGGTGTGGACTGGATGGGCCCCACACACTCGGGATTCTATTCAGGAATCAGTCTCACAAACATCTTTTGTACCCCTCCACATTGAGAATATTCTTCCTCAGATATGGAGACCAAACTATACTTCATACTCCAGACATAACCTCACCAATTTGTGGCAAGACTGGTTGTCTCAAGCCCCCTGTGATAAATTGTAATTCCGGGTTGCCTCTCTCATTGCTGTAGGTTAACTTTCTGTCTTCCCAATGCCACTGAACAGCAACACTGAATAGTCTCACCATTTCACATCAGCGTTGCTTTATTTTTCCCAGTCGAAGTCGGTAATTTCACATTTGCGCACATTGTATGCCAACTCCTTATCCATATTTTTTCTCATAACTTTTACTGAAGAGTCTGTGCTGAGGTAACTTGTACCTCGCAGGGCGCTGTAAGTGGTGTTTTGTAAACTTCACACTGCACTCGTTTGAGTACATGTGACAATAAAGCTGATTCAATTCAATTCTGACTGATTAGATTAGATTGCCCTTCGGCCCAACAAGTCCACACCGCCCCGCCGAAGCGCAACCCACTCATACTCCTACATTTATCCCTTACCTAACACTACGGACAATTTAGCATGACCAATTCACCTGACCTGCACATCTTTGGACTGTGGGAGGAAACCGGAGCACCCGGAGGAAACCCACGCAGACACGGGGAGAACGTGCAAACTCCACACAGTTAGTCGCCTGAGGCGGGAATTGAACCCGGGTCTCTGACGCTGTGAGGCAGCAGTGCTAACCACTGTGCCACCATGCCGCTTTTGTAATACCAAGGGGAGTCATTTATGTGGGTTTTGAGAAGATTTGTAGCTCAGGTTGAGGTTTTGGATGTTGGTTTGCTTGCTGAGCTGGAAGGTTCATTTCCAGACATTTCGTCACCCTACTAGCTAACATCTTCAGTGGGCCTCCGGGCAAAGCAATGCTGCTGATTCCCGCTTCCTATTTATATGTTTGGGTTTCTTTGGGTTGGTAGATGTCATTTCCTGTGATAATGTCATTTCCTGTTTTTTTAACGTGGGGTTACTGTTCCATCAAATTATTGTTAGAAGGAAGACCCCAGCAAAGATGGAGGAAGACCAAGGAGATAGACTTTCAATGTGATATGCACATGACTTCAAAGTTGTTCAGGTGAACTTTGAAGGTGGGGAGGGAGGCAGTGAACGTTGAGTTTGAGAGAGGGAGGTCCAGAGTTGGGAATGGAGCTTTGAAGGTTTCCTCCCCAGTGATGTTCCAGAGGGAGAATCGTCCCCAGTGTACCAGTGATGGAAAGTCACAAGGTCGACTGGACAACTGGAGCTGGTGGCAAGGTCAGAGAGACTGAGGTCACGCACATTGTTTGGTGGGGTGACATTGCCACATCACAGATTGTGGTCTCCTCAGATAGAGGTTTGCCACGTAGCTGTAACGCAAACAGAAAATGAGAGGTTACTCCAAAATTGGAAGAAACAAAACAGACCGTACCATTCTGCTTGTAGATGGGTCGCTTCCTGTACATATTGGTGCCGATATCTAGGAATTAAACAAAACAATAACGTTGAAATGATCAAACCTTTCAGAGTACCCGTCTCCAGAGTCTGTCAATGATTATTATTATTCGTTATCGTCTGAAGTTACAGTTGTCCCTGAGAAAAGCCCCAGGGAAAGTACTTGCAATTGCTTCCTGAATGACTTTCAAACAATGACAAGTGACTGTACAGGGCACCATCTCTGAGGGAGCGCTGTGCAGTTGGAGGTCTCGTCTTCCTAGGTGAAATTGCAAGATCCTGTGAAACTGCTCAAAGAAGCACAGCAGGGGCCTGGACAATATTTATCCCTCATTATGAAAACAAATGACAGTATATAGCTATTATCCCTTTGGTGTTTGGATGAGCTTGATGCCTGTAATTTGACTGCTTGACTCCCACAGTAACACCTCAAACGTATTCTTTTGTCTGTAAGCTGCTTTGTCAGGATCTGATCATATAAAAGGTACTATAAAAATACAAGCCTTTCATTATCATGATCTTGTATGCTGTGTTCTGCTATTCAAGGGAGTGAGCGAGAAGTCTGTAAGATTTGAGGATCCTGATGTCTTTTCCCACACATTTTCTCCGTGAACTTCCCAAAGTGCTGCTGCCTACATCAGATTGCAAGCTCGATTCCAGTGTGTGACGTTGTTCAGTCTACTCTTTAACATGAGGACTAAGAGGGCATGCCGAATGAGGATTCGAGATCATTAGGTTCACTCAAACAAAACAGATCAGAGAGAAAGCGATGAGAGATAGAGGGAGACCCAGAAATAGGTGGAAAGAGAGAGAGAGTGGGAGAGAGGAAGTTACAGACAGTGAGAAACAGAGAAAGATACTGGCAAAGAGAGAGATAGGGAAAGGAAACAAGAGACAGATAGTCGCGACAGAGAGAGAGACACAGGAGGAGAGAGAGAGTGAGAGAAACAGAGACACGCACACACACAGACAAAGAGAGAGAGAGACAGATACACACGCACACACACAGACATACACACACACTCAGAGAGAGAGAGACAGATACACACACACACAGAAAGAGAGAGAGAGACAGATTCACACACACTCACAGTGAGAGAGAGACAGCAGACAGACGCGCACACACACTCACAGACAGAGAGAGACAGATAGACACACACTCACAGAGAGAGAGACAGCAGACAGACAGACAGACACGCACACATACTCACAAAGAGAGAGACAAATAGACAGACACGCTCACACTCAGAGAGAGAGAGACAGACATGCACACACTCACAGAGACACAGAGAGACAGAGACAGACACGCACACACTCACAGAGAAACAGAGACAGATACACACACACAGACATACACGCACACTTACACTCTCTCACACACAGTCACACATAGACACACACACACTCTGTCCCTTTGTTTAGAATATGGGATACAGCAAGTTTGAACTAATGCCCATTTGTTGTTGGTATCCTTTGAGCTCACTACATAGGGCTGTGATTGTGTGTGAGCTTCAGCACTCAAGTTGCTGGTCCCAACCGGCACATTTAAAGTCAAACTCAGCAGGTCTGGCAGCATCTGTGGAGAGAAAGCCGAAGTTAATGTTTTGTGTTGAGTGACCTTTCCTCACAAATTCTCCAGTTTGACCAATTTCAACACAGCTCCTACTCAACAAGTGAGCACCCCAGTCCAACACCAGCACTTCCACATTGTATGTAACAAGTGAACATCAGATCACTGCGAAATGGTCACATTGTTCAGTCAGGCATGGGGTAAAAGGAATACTATTCAGAAAGTGTTGAAGGAGCTGTATTTTGTATCTAACCCCGTGCTGTCCCTGTCC
>NC_057751.1:14395783-14415011 GCF_004010195.1 Chiloscyllium plagiosum | reverse complement strand
AGACACACACACACACTCACTCACAGAGAGAGAGAGAGAGACAGATGCACACACACATACTCACAGAGAGAGAGAGACAGATGCACACACACATACTCACAGAGAGAGAGAGACAGATGCACACACACATACTCACAGAGAGAGAGAGACAGATGCACACACACATACTCACAGAGAGAGAGAGACAGATGCACACACACATACTCACAGAGAGAGAGAGACAGATGCACACACACATACTCACAGAGAGAGAGAGACAGATGCACACACACATACTCACAGAGAGAGAGAGACAGATGCACACACACATACTCACAGAGAGAGAGAGACAGATGCACACACACATACTCACAGAGAGAGAGAGACAGATGCACACACACATACTCACAGAGAGAGAGAGACAGATGCACACACACATACTCACAGAGAGAGAGAGACAGATGCACACACACATACTCACAGAGAGAGAGAGACAGATGCACACACACATACTCACAGAGAGAGAGAGACAGATGCACACACACATACTCACAGAGAGAGAGAGACAGATGCACACACACATACTCACAGAGAGAGAGAGACAGATGCACACACACATACTCACAGAGAGAGAGAGACAGATGCACACACACATACTCACAGAGAGAGAGAGACAGATGCACACACACATACTCACTCACAGAGAGAGAGAGAGAGAGAGACAGACGCACACACACATACTCACTCACAGAGAGAGAGACAGACACACACACACACTCACTCACAGAGAGAGAGAGAGAGACAGATGCACACACACATACTCACAGAGAGAGAGAGACAGATGCACACACATACTCACTCACAGAGAGAGAGAGACAGACAGACACACACACACATACTCACTCACAGAGAGAGAGAGAGAGACAGATGCACACACACATACTCACTCACAGAGAGAGAGAGAGATATAGACACACACACACATACTCATTCACACAGAGACAGAGAGACAGACACACACACACACATACTCACTCACAGAGAGAGAGAGAGACAGAGACACACACATGTGCAGAGTGAGATAGAGACAGTCAGAGAGAAAAGACACAGAAGCAGAAGACAGAGCAATCGAGAGACCAGAGACAGAGGGAGTTTCAGAGAGACACAGAGAGGAAGAGAGATGGAGTTCAACATCACACGCTTGTTCTTTATGATGTTCAGTTAATTGTAATTTATTTGTTGGCGAATAAAATCCTTCAGAATGTGACCAGTGAACCCGCTGCCGAATGTGAGCTGAGTGTGAGGATTCAGGCAACAGTCAAATCACATGCTGTGCCCCTACCTGGCCTGTGGAAGTGGTGTGGGAGACTCCCAGTGGACAGGTAGCTACGGCGACTGCAGGCCGATCCCATCGTGGATCCCGGAGACTTCCCATCTGCCCATTCCCGGCTCTCCTTATACATCATGTACTGAAAGGAGACAGAGTTTCACAGTTAGCGTGTGTGTGCTGCCCTCCCCTGATACAGCTCCTTGCTGACAACCCTTGCACTGGGGCCACCCAAGCAAGGGGAACAGCCAGAGGAAATTCTCCACCACTGGACTCTTGGATCCGGCTGACAGCTGGACTGGCCAGGAGGAAATCCTGGAAGATCCAAGTGCGATAGCTCGGCAGAGCCAAACTGAGGCCTTGCCAGCCAGGGTGGGAGTCGAATACTGGACGCAGGGACCAAACTCACGGGAGATGGGGGAACTGAAACTGCTCCCAGAAAACTCAATAATGAGATGAACGGACAGGAGATTCTGTGGTTGCGAACAGGACTCCCGGAAGTATTTCGTCTCCCAGGTGCCAGGGCCCAGGATGTCTCTGATGGAGTCGACAAGATTCTGAAGGGGGAGGGTGAGTGTCCAGAGGTTGTGGTGCAGTTGGCATCAACGACATAGCTAGGGGAAGGGATGAGGATCTAAAAGGTGATTTCAGTGAGTTAGGTTGGAAGGTAAAAAGCAGGATGAGCAGAGTGGCAATCTCAGGATTACTACCGGTGCCACGTGCTAGTGAGGTGAGGAACAGGGAGCAAGTGCAGTTAAACATGTGGTTACAGGGCTGGTGCAGGAGGGAGGCCTTCAGATACATAAATCATTGGGGTTCCTACTGTACATGAAGGACGGGTTGCAACTGGAAGGGCACCAATGTCCTGAACGGGAGATTTGCGAGCGCACTTCAGGAGGGTTTAAACTAGTTTGGCAGGGGGATGAGAACCAGAGTGACAGATCAGAGGAGAAGGTAGTTGTTGAACAGGCAGAAATAGAATGCAGAGTGTCTGTCAAGAAGGATATGCAGTTGATAGGGCAAAGGGTTGGGTAAAAGTGTGTCTCTTACGATGCAAGGAGTGTCAGGAATAAGAGTGATGAACTTTGAGCATAGATCTGTACGTGGAACTATGATGTAGTGGCCATAAGTGAGACATGGATTTCACAGGGGCAGGAATGGTTGCTGCATGTTCCAGGGTTTAGATCTTTTTAAAAAGAACGGAGGCGGGGGGGGGGGTCAAAGAGGAGGGGGAGTAGCATTGTTCATTAAAGAGGGCATCACAGCTGCAGAAAAGGAGATTGCTGTGGAGGGTCTGTGCACTGAGTCAGTACGCGTGGAAATCAGTAACAGGGAAGGAGCAGTCACTTCATTGGATGTTTTCGCAGGCTCTCTCAATAGCAGCAAAGGGGTGGTAGAGCAGAATGGATAGCAGACCTTGGAAAGATGCAGATGTAACAGAGTTGTTGTGATGGGTGACTTCAACTTCCCCAACACTGATTGGAACCTCCTTAGTGCAGATGGTCTGGATGGAGCCCATTTTGTCAGGTGTGTCCAGGAAGGATTCCTGACTCAACATGTAGATAGGCCGAACGAGAGGGGAGGCCATATTGGAATTGGTGCTAGGCAACGAGCCCGGCCAGGTGTCAGATCTCTCGGTGGGAGAGCATTTCGGCGACAGTGATCGCAACTGCCTCACCTTTACCATAGCCAAGGCTACAACGAGACATTGACAGAGCTGGGCTGAGAAGTGGCAAAAGTCGTTCAACCTGGATAAAGGCAAAGTGATTCATTTTGGAAGGTCGAATTTGAATGCCGAATACAAGGTTAAAGACAGGATTCCTGGCAGTGTGGCGGAACAGTGGGATCTTGGGATCCACGTATATAGATCCCTCAAAGTTGCCGCCCAAGTTGATAGAGTTGTTAAAAGAAGGCATATGGTGTTTGGGTTTTCATTAACGGGGGAGTGAGTTTAAGAGCCGTGAGGTTTTGCTGCAACTGTGTAAAACCCTGGTTAGACCACACTCGGAAGATTGTGTTCACTTCTGGTCACCTCCTTATAGGTAGGATGGAGATGCTTTGGAGAGAGTGCAGGGGAGGTTTACCTGAATGCTGCCTGGATTGGAGGGCTTGTCTTTTGAAGGGGAGGTTGAGAGAGCTGGGGCTTTTCACACTGGAGAGAAGAAGAAAGAGAGGTGACTTGATAGAGGTGTACAAGACGATGAGAGGCACAGATAGAGTGGATAGCCAGAGACTTTTCCCCAGGGCAGAAATGGCAGTCGGAGGGGGTCATAATTTCAAGGTGATTGGATGAAGGGAGAGAGAAGATGCCAGAGGTAGGTTCTTTATGCAGAGAGTGGTGGAAGGCACTGCCCAGCCATGGTAGTAGAGTCAGAGACATTTGGGACATCTAAGCGACTGCTGGACAAGCACGTGGACAGTAGTAAATTGAGTGGTGTGTAGGTTAGGTTGATCTTAGATTAAGATGAATGCTTGGCACAACATCATGAGCCGAAGGGCCTGTATTGTACTGTACTGTTCTATGTTCTATGTTCTAAGACACTGGCTTGGCTCTTCCGAATGGTGAATTGGAGGAAGCGCCTGCTGTTTCAGTCCAAAGATGTGCAGGTTAGGTGGATTGGCCATGCCACACTGCCCATAGTGGAGAGGCTAGGTGGATTAGCCATGGGAAAGGCACAGTTACAGGTATAGGATAGGAGGGTTGAGTCTGGGTGGGATACTCTTTAGAGAGTCAGTGGGGATTAGATGGGCAGAATGGCCTATTTCTACACTGTAGGGATTCTATTATAGAAGATAGAGAGGGGAACTTCACCTCCTTATAGGTAGGATGGAGATGCTTTGGAGAGAGTGCAGGGGAGGTTTACCTGAATGCTGCCTGGATTGGAGGGCTTGTCTTTTGAAGGGGAGGTTGAGAGAGCTGGGGCTTTTCACACTGGAGAGAAGAAGAAAGAGAGGTGACTTGATAGAGGTGTACAAGACGATGAAAGGCACAGATAGAGTGGATAGCCAGAGACTTTTCCCCAGGGCAGAAATGGCAGTCGGAGGGGGTCATAATTTCAAGGTGATTGGATGAAGGGAGAGAGAAGATGCCAGAGGTAGGTTCTTTATGCAGAGAGTGGTGGAAGGCACTGCCCAGCCATGGTAGTAGAGTCAGAGACATTTGGGACATCTAAGCGACTGCTGGACAAGCATGTGGACAGTAGTAAATTGAGTGGTGTGTAGGTTAGGTTGATCTTAGATTAAGATGAATGCTTGGCACAACATCATGAGCCGAAGGGCCTGTATTGTACTGTACTGTTCTATGTTCCATGTTCTAAGACACTGGCTTGGCTCTTCCGAATGGTGAATTGGAGGAAACGCCTGCTGTTTCAGTCCAAAGATGTGCAGGTTAGGTGGATTGGCCATGCCACACTGCCCATAGTATCCTGGGCTGTAGAGGCTAGGTGGATTAGCCATGGGAAAGGCACAGTTACAGGTATAGGATAGGAGGGTTGAGTCTGGGTGGGATACTCTTTAGAGAGTCAGTGTGGATTAGATGGGCAGAATGGCCTATTTCTACACTGTCGGGATTCTATTATAGAAGATAGAGAGGGGAACTGTTTTAGCGAGTTTTGAGAAGATTTGCAGGTTGAGGTTCTGGATGTAGGTTTGCTCGCTGAGCTGGAAGGTTCATTTCCAGACGTTTCGTCACCCTATAAGGTAACATCTTCAGTGGGCCTCTGGGCAAAGCACTGCTGATGATTCCTGCTTTCTATGAATATGTTTGGGTTTCTTTGGGTTGTTGATGTTATTTCCAGTGGTGATGTCATTTCCTGTTCTTTTTCTCAGGGGGTGGCAGATGCAGGTCTAACTCGATGTGTTTGTTGATAGAGTTCCGGTTGGAATGCCACATTTCTAGGAATTCTCTAGGGTGACGAAACGTCTGGAAATGAACCTTACAACTCAGCGAGCAAACCTGCATCCAAGGGGGACTGTTTCACCACAGTTTCACATTGGTCATTTGAGGCTTTGCTGAAAGCTGTTTCCGTACTGTGACCTCACTGGAAACCTGATTGGAGGGATTTGAGCAAGGAATCCTGGGAAAGATGGCTGCAGCAAGAGTTCCTTAGATCCCAGGATATTTCTGAACCTGCTTTGGTGGATAAGGAAATGAGTATGCTTCATAACAGATCAGTTCATAAAATGAGGATTGATCCTTCCACCTTACCTCAGGGTAGGTGAGAGGAGACATCGGACGTGGTGACTGTGAGCGCTGCGGAAGAAAAGGACATGAATTAGAATGAATAATCTGAAGTCTCATTTTAATAAATGGAAACACATTTAAAGACAACCTCCACAAAGCCATGACCCGAAATTTTCTGCTCGTTGCTATGCTCTGAGTTGAGCTACCACTTAAGGTCCACAAAGAGTCCACTATCATTTGGACTTTCATTTGTAAAATATGGAAAATGGATCCAGATAGATTTACTGCACCAGAGATTTGTCATTGGTCTCAGGTTGTCCTATAATGGGCAACGACTTGACTGGCTGAATACTTACTGCAAAAGACCAGCCATGTGAGTGAAAGATCTGAACATTATTTTCGTTATGTGGCTACAATAAATCAGTCAATGGAAAACATGCGCACAAAATGCATCGCGTGTTTTCACAGTGGTCGACAAAGACATCCACGGTGTCTCTGTCGTTGTAAAGTTGCTCAAAATTCATCCTCAGAAACAAAACGCACCACTATCTGCAGTTTCAGTGTCTGTTCTGAAGCCCAGTCTCTGACTGTGGAAGTCCCAGGGGTCCTGTCAACACAGGAGCCGCCTTCTGGCCCAGATGTTTTGGACTGATAGCAATTCACACTGTTGCAACTGCGTCACTGGAAGGCCTTATCACTTCCTTTTCGAGGTCAGGGGCAATGCTGGACTGGTTTGCCAATTCAGAGTTAAACTGGGATCACCCTCGGCAAGCTCTGATCTGGCAGTACTCAATCAGTTAGGTAATCCACTAGGAGCTGGATCCTGGGTGGTGACTGAAACTGACTGAGCTGGATTGGTCTGCAACGAACTGGTTCAGTCGGCTGAATGGCCTTCGTTTGGGCCATGATGTCTCCATGATACGATGACCCTATAACATTCTACGTAACAATGATATCTCACCAATGTGCAGATGTTGGTAAAGGGCAGGAGCAGGATCAGCCAGTTCAAATAGCTATTGATACTAAAGTTAGCGGCTGACAGAGCTTTCCTTCATTGGTCAGAGCATTGAGTATTGGAATCGGGAAGTCATGTTGCGGCTGTACAGGACATTGGTTAGGCCACTGTTGGAATATTGCATGCAATTCTGGTCTCCTTCCTATCAGAAAGATGTGAAACTTGAAAGGGTGCAGAAAAGATTTACAAGGATATTGCCAGGGTTGGAGGGTTTGAGCTATAGGGAGAGGCTGGGGCTGGTTTCCCTGGAGCGTCAGAGGCTGAGGGGTGACCTTATAGAGGTTTATAAAATCATGAAGGGCATGGGTAGGATAAATAGACAGTCTTTTCCCTGGGGTGGGGAGTCCAGAATGAGAGGTTTAGGGTGAGAGGGGAAAGATATAAAAAAGACCTAAGGGGCAACTTTTTCACATAGAGGGTGGTGCGTGTGTGGAATGAGCTGCCAGAGGAAGTGGTGGAGGCTGGTACAATTGCAACATTTAAAAGGCATATGGATGGGTATATGAATAGGAAGGGTTTAGAGGGATATGGGCCAAGTGCTGGAAAATGGGACCAGATTAGGTTAGGATATCTAGGTTGGCATGGACGAGTTGGACTGAAGGGTCTGTTTCTGGGCTGGACATCTCTTTGACTCTATCACTCTATGACTGAAACACAGCCACATCCAAAGCTCAGAGCTCTGTAGAAAACTCGCCACTTCTTGCCAGCAAAACAATGTACCTCAGCAGACCCCACTGGCTCCGGTCTCTCTGCACAGAAGTAACTGTAATGTGGTTCGTAGATCATCAGGTCTGGCCGCTCAATCTCCAGTATTGCCTTGTCTTTCGGGATTGCAGCCAGATCTTTATAGGCCAACACCTGGTTATCCATCTTCGCCTGTCGGGCAGAGAGGAGAATTAAGGCAGCTTGCTTCATTTGGGCACTGTATTCAAAGTGGTGTCAAGCCCCTTAGGGGGAGCTGGGACTGAAGTGAATCTGTGTGTCACCAGCACTTCACAGCGTTTCCCTCCTATTTGTGACGATACATTGACTTTAAGAGGTTATTTTGTCCTTTTTTTTAAAGACAGTTTTTAAGACTGAGGTGGCGAGCTGTCTAGTTGGAAAGCCAATGAAATCATTTTTCTTAAAAGTTATAAAGCAGAAAGCATAAGGGATCTGTGTGTCACCAGCACTTCACAGCGTTTCCCTCCTATTTGTGACGATACATTGACTTTAAGAGGTTATTTTGTCCTTTTTTTTAAAGACAGCTTTTAAGACTGAGGTGGCGAGCTGTCTAGTTGGAAAGCCAATGAAATCATGAGGCCTTGTTTTTTCTTAAAAGTTATAAAGCAGAAAGCATAAGGGACTGTCAGAGAATACAGGAGGATATAGATATTTTGGAGAGTTGGGCGGGGAAGTGGCAGATGGTGTTCAATCCAGAAAAATGTGAGGTGATGCATTTCGGCAAGACGAACTCTAGAGCGAATTATACAATGAACGCAAGAGCCTTGGGAAAAGTTGATGGGCAGAGAGATCAGGGAGTTCAGGTCCATTGTACCCTGAAGGTGGCTGCACAGGTGGATAGAGTGGTCAAGAAGGCATATGGTATGCTTGCCTTCATTGGAGGGGGTATTGAGTATAAGAGCTGCCAAGTCATGTTAAAATTGTACAAGACATTGGTTCGGCCGCATTTAGAATATAATCATGTTAAAATTGTACAAGACATTGGTTCGGCCACATTTAGAATACTGTGTACAGTTCTGGTCGCCGCATTACAAAAAGGATGTGGACGCTTTGGAGAGGGTACAGAGAAGGTTCACGAGGATGTTGCCTGGTATGGAAGGTGTTAGCTATGAAGAGAGGTTGAGTACGTCAGCTTTCTTTTCATTAGAAAAAAGGAGATTGAGGGGGAACCTGATTGAGGTTTACAAAATCATGACGGGTATAGACAGGGTGGATAGAGACAAGCTTTTTCCCGGGTGAAGGATTCAATGAGAGGTCACGCTTTCAAGGTGAGACGTGGAAAGTTTAAGGGGGATACACATGGTAAGTACTTCACACAGAGGGTGGTGGGCGTCTGGAACGTGTTGCCAGCAGAGGTGGTAGAGGCAGGCACGGTAGATTCATTTAAGATGCGTCTGGATAAATGCATGTGTAGGTGGGGAGCAGAGGGATACAGGTGCTTAGGAATTGACCGACAGGTTTAGACAGTACATTTGGATGGGCTCAGGCTTGGAGGGCCGAAGGGCTTGTTCCTGGGCTGTAAATGTTCTTTGTTCTTTGGAACAATCGAAGCCCTCACAGGACCAGGATTTTTAGTCCCTTCATTTTTCAGTGGCAGTCGGTGCCGAGGTCTTGAAGAAACGGAAGCTATTTTTCCCCTCTTTCAGCTTTTGTTGAAAGCTCTTCCCTTTGCTGGAGTTATATGTGAGACAATCTGTTTTTTAAAGTTGCCTTTTGCCAAGGATCTGTTTTTGGGATGTTACTATTTTGCAACGGTTAATTAGTAAAAGTTCCTGAATCTAATATTCTGTTAAGATTTCCGATAGAGTTGCAACTGAGTCAATTATTTTCCTTATTCTTTCTCTTGTGGGATTTTAACTCGAGTTTATGAATAAATTGTGTTTTGCTTACCATCGAGTTGATTGACAAGTGAATTGCATCTGGAAAGCAACACCTTACATTTACTTATAAAATTAGAAGCAGTTAGGATCTAGGCTACCTTCTTCATGTATTTTGAAGGGATTTGGTCTCATCCACAACGTATTTAACCTACAATTTGTGCCAGCATTTCCTGACAGGGATATCTCCTGAGTCTTTGTAGAACTTTAGTTGAGCCACACGTGGAATGTTGCATACAGTTCTGGTCACCACACTACCAGAAGGACGTGGTTGCTTTGGAGAGGGTACAGAAAAGGTTGACCCGGATGTTAGAGTTTAAAAATGTGGTGCTGGAAAAACAGAATCGACGTTTCGGGCATAAGCCCTTCTTCAGGAATCGAAACGTCGATTCTCCTGCTCCTCGGATGCTGCCCAGCCTGCTGTGCTTTTCCAGCACCACATTTTTTCTCTCCTGTAAGACCCTGGGTTTGATTTTAGCTTTTGTGCCAAGGCATGTATGTGTGGATTTTTGCTAGTATTTGGAACAGTATCATAAAGTTGGGATAATCTGTTGGGTTTTTGGATAGGTACTCCAGCATCTGCAATCTTCACTTTCTCCTACCTGACCGGGATGTTACTTGACATGGGGGATTTTAGCGATGATGAAAAGTTAGATTGACTGTATTTGTTTTTACTGGAATGCACGAGATTGAGGGGGTGAACTGATGGATGTTTATAAGATTGCGAATGGCATGGATAGAGTGGAAAGTGGGAGGTATCTCTCCCAGGGTGGAGGGGTCAGTTACGGGGGGACACAGGCTAAAGGCGCAGGGAGGAAAGTTTACAAGAGATGTGTGAGGCACGTTTTTCACACAAAGAGTGATGAGTGAGCGGATGGCCACAGTCTGCGCTGCAGTCAATGGCAACACGCTGTGGACCACCGGACCTTCGAACAATTTCTCTGCAAACCGAAATGCCCCAATGCTGTCCTCAGTAATCGTAAAACTCCATTTGTCAAAAAGAATGATGTCTCTGCCGCCGGGGAGAATATGAGGCCTTTGCTCAGAAATGATTGTTAAGGATAATGACAACAGACCAGTTAGTTTAACTTTGGTGATGGAAAACAATCCAGAAACAGTTACTCAGGGTTAAATCAGTCATCACGTGGAGAAAGGTGGATTGCTGAGGGAGAATGTGCGTGAATTGAGGTGTCAAACTAATTTGTCGGTGTTTATTCAGGAAGTAATGGTGTCAATGTGGTTTATTTGGATTTCCAGACAGAATTTGACAACAAGTGTGTGAGGAAAGTTATAGGTCAGGGTATAAGAAGGACAGTAGTAGCATGTATTGTCTGAGGGATAGGAAACGGAGAGTGAATGGATACTTTTCAAGCTGGGGGAATGTTTCTTGTGGAGATCCCCAGGGCTCAGTCTTAGGAGCTTTGCTTTTCCTGCTATATGTTAATGGGCTGGATCTTGCTGTGCAGGAGACCATTTCCAAGTTTGCAGTCGACACGGAACTTGTAGGAATTGGGAGGCAGTGCGGATCTCCAAACGGACAGTGCCAAGGTGGCGAGAGAGCTGGCAGTTGAGATTCAATGCAGAGATGTGTGAGGTGGTACACTTTGGTCAGGAGAGCATTGCAAGACAATAATAAAACAGAGGGTCCAATTCGAAAGGGGGTGCAGAAGCAGAGGGAGCTGGGGGTTGGGGGGGGGGGAGTGGTATATGTGCACAGATCAGTGAAGGTGGCACTTAATAAAGCACCCAATGCCCTTGGCTTTATTAATAAGGGCATAGAATACAAGAGCAGGGAGGTGATGTTGACTTTGCATAAGACACTTGTTCGACCTTGCACCCAACTGCTGCCCCTCACAGCCCGCCATGGGGAACTGGAGCTATAGCTGAATTGAATTTATTGTCACGTGCACAGTGAAAAGCTGGATGAACGTCAGACCATTCAGGAGTCTGAGAGGGTGACAGAGATGAGTGAGAGGGAGGCAATCACACCGAGTTACAGGATTGAAGGGAGCTGGGTGAGCATCAGGAGAGGGAAAGGGAAGAGGCAGACATTGCAGGGAGCCCTTGTGGGCGTCCCCCTCAATAATAAAGATACCGTTTCGGATACTGTTGGGAGGGGCGACTTACGAGGAGAAAGCCTCAGTGGCCAGGTCTCTGGCACTGCGTCTGGTTTTGTCGCTCAGGAGGGAAGGGGGGAGAATAGGAGAGCGATAGTGATGAGAGATTCATTGGTGAGAGGATCAGACAGGAGATTCTGCGATTGTGAACGAGATTCCCGAATGGTACGTTGCCAGAGTCAGGGATATCTCGGATCGGGTTTACAGGATTCTTAAGGGGGAGGGGTGAGCACCCAGACGTTGTGGTATGCGTCGGCACCAATGACACAGCTCGGAAAAGGGATGACCTGAAAAGGGCAGATCGGGAGTTAGGTTGGAAGTGAGAAGACAGGATGAGCAGAAGGGTGATCTCGGAATTGCTACCGGTGCCACGGGCTCGGAACAGAGGCTCGGAACAGAGAGCGAGTGCAGCTTAATACGTGGCTACAGGGCTGGTGTAGGAGGGAGGGCTTCAGCTATGTGGATCATTGGGATACTTTCTGGGACAATACAAGAAGGATGAATTGCACCTGAACTGGAGGGGTACCAATATCCTGGGTGGGAGGTTTGCTGGAGCTCTGCGGGAGGGGTTAAACTAGTTTGGCAGGGAGGGGGTGGGAACCGGAGCTACGGACCAGAGGACGGGATTGCTGGTGTACAGCCAGCTACATTGTGCAGAGTCCGTGAGGAGGGATAGACAGTTGATAGGGACAATAGTGAAGAAGGCATTTGGTATGCTTTCCTTTATTAGTCAGAGTATTGAGTACAGGAGTTGTTAGGGTGAGAGGGAAAAGATATAAAAGAGACCTAAGGGGCAACCTTTTCACACAGAGGGTGGTACGTGTATGGAATGAGCTGCCAGAGGATGTGGTGGAGGCTGGTACAATTGCAACATTTAAGAGGCATATGGATGGGTATGTGAATAGGAAGGGTTTGGAGGGATATGGGCCGGGTACTGGCAGGTGAGACGAGATTGGGTTGGGATATCTGGTCAGCATGGACAGGTTGGACCGAAGGGTCTGTTTCCGTGCTGTACATATCTATGACTCTATGACCCTATTTGCAGTCAGTGTGATGGGTTAAAATGTGTCTATTGTAACGCAAGAAATATCAGGAAGAAGGGTGATGAGCTTCGAGCCTGGATCAGTACTTGGAACTATGATGTTGTGGTCATCACGGAGACTTGGATATCACGGGGGATGTGGCATTGCTGATCAGGGATAGTATCACAGCTTCAGAAAGGGAGATCATCAAGGAGGGTGGAAGTCAGAAACAGGAAAGTGCAGCCAATTTATTGGGAGTTTTCTACAGACCCCCGACTAGCAACAGAGACACTGAGGAGCAGATTGGGAGGCAGATTTTGGAAAGGTGCAGAAATAACAGGGTTGTTGTCATGGGTGATTTTAACTTCCCTAATATTGATTGGAACCTACTTAGTTCAAACAGTTTGGATGGAGCAGTTTTTGTCAAGTGTGTCCAGGAAGGATTCTTGACTCATTATGTCGATTGGTGGATAAGAGGGGAGGGCCATATTGGATTTGGTGATTGGCAATGAACCAGACCAGGATTGTTATCATGGGTGACTTTCACCTCCCTAATATTGATTGGAACCTCCTTAGCTCAAATAGTTCGGATGGAGCAGTTTTTGTCAGGTGTGTCC
This sequence comes from Chiloscyllium plagiosum, assembly GCF_004010195.1. Classification (NCBI taxonomy): domain Eukaryota; kingdom Metazoa; phylum Chordata; class Chondrichthyes; order Orectolobiformes; family Hemiscylliidae; genus Chiloscyllium; species Chiloscyllium plagiosum. The sequence continues at coordinate 14,402,151 of NC_057751.1, read as the reverse complement.
AGGAAGGGTTCCTGACTCAATATGTAGATAGGCCGACTAGAGGGGAGGCCATATTTGGTGCTCGGCAACGAACCAGGCCAGGTGTCAGATCTCTCGATGCGAGAGCATTTCGGTGATAGTGATCATGACTCCCTGACCTTTACTATAGTCATGGAGAGGGATAGGAATAGACGGGCATGGGAAAGTATTTAATTGGAGGAGAGGGATTACAATGCTATTAGGCAGGAACTGGGGCACCTAAATTGGGAACACGTGTTCTCAGGAAAATGCATGACAGAAATGTGGAGGTGGTTTTGGGAGCAGTTGCTGCTAGGTTTGTCCCACTGAGGCAAGGAAGGGATGGCAGGGTGAAGGAACCTTGGGTGACAAGGGATGGAGAACATCTAGTCAAGAGGAAGAAGGAAGCTTACTTAAGGTTGAAGAGGCAAGGATCAGACAGGGCTCTAGAGGGTTATAAGGTAGAAACTGAAGAATGGACTCAGGAGAGCTAGAAGGGGCATGATATAGCTTTCGTGGGTAGGATTATGGAAAACCATAAGGCATTCTGCACTTACGTGAGGAGCAAGAGGATGGCCAGAGATGGGGTAGGGCCGATCAGGGATAGTGCAGGGAACTTGTACCAGTAGTCAGAGGAAGTAGGGGAGGTTCTTCATAAACATTTTGCTTCAGTATTCACTAGTGACAGGGACCTTGTCGTTTGTGAGGACAACATGAAACAGAGTGATATGCTCGATTGATGTTAAGAAGGAGGACATGCTGGAAATTTTGAAAAATATAAGGATTGATAAGTCCACTTGGCCAGATGGGATATACCCAAGGTTACTACAGGAAGTGAGGAAAGAGATTGCTGCACCTTTGGCAATGATCTTTACATCCTCAGTGTCCACTGGAGTAGTGCCAGATGATTGGAGGGTGGCAAATGTTATTCCCCTGTTCAAGAAAGGGAATAGGGATAACCCTGGGAATTACAGACCAGTCACTCTTACATCTGTGGTGGTCAAATTATTGGAGAGGATTCTGAGAGACAAGATTTATGATTAATTGTAAAACCACTGCTTGATTAGAGATAGTCAACATGGCTTTGTGAGGGGCAGGTCATTGCCTCACAAGTCTTGTTGAAGTCTTTGAGGATGTGACAGAACACATTGATGAGGGTAGAGCAGTGGATATGGTGTAAATGGATTTTAGCAAGGCGTTTGATAAGGTTCGCTCATTCAGAAAGGAAGGAGGCATGGGATACAGGAAAATTTAGCTGGATACAGAATTGGCTGGCCCAGACAAGACAGAGAGTGGTAATAGATGGACAATATTCAGCCTGGAGCTCGGTGACCAGTGGTGTTCCGCAGGGATCTGTTCTGAGACCTCTGCTCTTTGTAATTTTTATAAATGACTTGGATGAGGAAATGGAAGGGTGGGTTAGTGCGTTTGCCGGTGATATGAAGATTGTTGGAGTGGTGGATAGTGTGGAGGGCTGTTGTAGGTTGCAACGGGACGTTGACAGGATGCAGTACTGGGCTGAGAAGTGGCAGATGGAGTTCAACCTCGGAAAGTGTGAAGTCTTTCTTTGTAAGGTCGAATTTGAATGCAGCATACAGGGTTAAAGGCAGGATTCTTGGCAGTGTGGAGGAACAGAGGGATCTTACGGTCCTGTCCATTGATCCCTCAAAGTGGCCACTCAAGTTGACAGGGTTGTTAAGAAGGCGTATGGTGCGTTGGCTTTCATGAGCAGGGGGATTGAGTTTAAGAGCCATGAGGTTATGTCGCAGCTCTTTCGAGCCCTGGTGTGAGACCACACTTGGAGTATTGTGTTCAGTTCTTTCATTATAGGAAAGATGTGGAATCTTTAGAGAGGAGATTTACCAGGAAGCTGCCTGGACTGGAGGGCATGCCTTATGAAGAAAGGTTGAGGGAGCTGGGCTTTTCTCATTGGAGTGAAGAAGGATGAGAGGTGACTTGATAGAGGTGTGCCAGATGATGAGAGGCACAGATAGAGTGGATAGCCAGAGACTTTTTCTCAGGGTGGAATTGGCTGTCATGAGGGGTCATACTTTTAAGGTGATTGCAGAAAGGTTGTGCAACATCAAGGGCCGAAGGGCCTGGACTGTGCTGTACTGCCCTATGTTCTATTTTCTGTGGTCTGGACCCCCAGCTGGAGGATTGTGTACATTTGTGTAAAAAAGGATGTGGAATGTGCATGTGTGATAGCCAGGTATGCAGTTGACATAAAAATAGGCAGGGAGGCAAACAACGAACCGACAAGTGGGCAAAAACCCATCAAATGGAACACAATGTGGGAATTCTGAGGTCAGACACTTTGGCAGGGAGAACGAAGGAGTTGAATAGTATTTAAATGGAGAGAGAACAAAGGGGATTTGAGAGTTCGTGTCCACGACTTGCAGAGAGAGCTGGCATCAGAGTTCAGGAGATAATAAAGAAGGCCGGAGGAATTTTGGCCTTGACTTCAGAGGGAATGGAACAGAAAAGTTAAGGAGGTTTGGCTTGAACTATTCTCGGCACGAGCCCAACCTCGCTGGAATAGGATGAACAGTTCGGGGCCTGTTGTCTAGTGAAGAATATTCTGGCATTAGAGGCAGCCCAGGGGAGGGTTCACTGGACTGGTCCTGGGTATGGGTGGACTGTCTGATGAGGAGACGTTGAGTCGGTTGGGCCTGAACTCATTGGAACTTGGACCAATGAGGCAACATCATTGAAACACGTAAGATTCTGCGAGGACTTAAAAGATAAATGCAGAAAGGTTTTTTTTTCCCCCTGTTGTGGAAAAGAAATTCGAACCGGGAGCACAATTTCAGCAGAAGGGGTTGCCCATTGAGACAGGGATGAGGAGGGATTTCTTCTCTCAGAGGGGAGTTCATCTGCAGAGTGTCTTTAATGCAGAGGGCTGTTGAGGATGGGTCGCCGGCACGGTGGCTCAGTGGGCAGCACTGCTGTCTCACAGGGATAGGGACCCAGGTTCGATTCCAGCCTCGGGCAACTGGCTGTGTGGAGTTTGCACATTCTCCCCGTGTCTGCGTGGGTTTGCTCCGGTTTCCTCCCACAGTCCAAAGGTGTGCAAGGTTAGGGTGGATTGGCCAGGCTCAATTTCCCACAGTGTCCAGGGATGTGTAGGCCAGGTGCATTACTCAGGGGTGAACATAGGCTGGGGGAATAGGTCGGGGTGGGTTACTCTTGGGAGGGTTGGTGTGGACTTGTTGGGCCGAAGGGCCTGTTCCCACACTGTGGGGATTCTAATCCTCATTACATATATTCAAGGCTGAGATGGATTTTGAATCAGGAAGGGAGTCAAGGATTATGGGGGAAAAGGCGGGTCAGTGGAGTTGGGGATGTTCAGATCAGCCATGGTCTCTGAATGGGAGAACAGACTCGATACACTGAATGGCTTACTTCTGTTCCTGTGTCTTATGAGCTCACATGAACGCAACAAAGTGCCGACCCAACATCTGTACACAACAAAGTGCCGACTCAGCATCTGTACATCACAAAGTACTGACCCAACATCTGTACATAACAAAGTGCTGACCCAACATCTGTACACAGTAAGGTGAAGACCATAGCTGGCGAGACTGTCTCGTTGATTGGAAAAGTTCACCACTCACACATATTGTTGAACCTGGTGATCCAGGAGCACTCAACGGCCGGTTGGAGCTGACACTTCCCGGTGATGTCTGGGATGGCTGTGATTTGAAGAAAATCAGGAAGAGTGTTAGTGAGGGGCAACTGTTGAGGGAACGTCTATCGAGCCGTCTTCGCTTTGGTGTGCGTCTGAATCCCGTCTGAGAAAGTAAGCACAAATACTCTGGCAAAGGTCACATCAGGTTATCTCACACAGCTCTGAAGCAGCAGACGAACAGAGGGACAAATTGCCAGCTACAGACAGGAGGCAGGCTGAAGACTTGCTGACAGATGTCACCAATTGTCAATCAGATGACCAACACTGACCGTCATTCAGTGATGGTTAATTTGTGAAATGCAGGGGGCCTGAGACTGTTAATACTTACAGGCTTTTCCTGGGAGTGAATCAGTATTTAAAAGGAATCCCCGGGAGTTTATCAAGGTTTAAGTTTGATGAGTGGGTCTCTATTTACAAGAGGCCTCCGGGTGTGGATCTATACTGACAAGGAGTCCCTCCTCGGGGGTTTATTAGGGATTAGAGGGCGTCAGTATTTACAGAGGTCCCAGTGGTGAATCACCATTCAGGGTATATCCCTATAAGTGTGTCAATATTTAAGGACGGTCTCAAGGGAATGTGTCAGGGTTTGTGGGAGTCTGCTGGAATTGAATGGGGAGCCTGTCATTGTTTACTTGGACATCTCCTGGAGAATGTCAGTATTTACTGGAGGTTTCCCAGACCACATCACGTGGAAGTGATGGGAAGGTTTCCTTTGAACCTCACGGTCTCCTTGTGCCTGGGTTACCCAAGCTTTCTGACGTCCAAGCAGCTCACAACGACTGATTGGAAACACAGGCAGCAGTTGCTGGAAGGTCAGCGTCGGCGATTTCACGCAATGCCATCTCTGAGATTAATCCTACCTTCTGCATGTTCACAGTCGCAGTCGCACGAATTGATCTGCTGACGGGTCTGCAGGAACAGATTGGAAAATGAAAAGACAAACCCGTTAGTATTTCTTCCAAAAGCCATTTTGAAGTCAGTTTGTCTCGAACCAAATCTTATTCATTATTCAAAGTCAAGGAAATGCAAACTGGGTCATTGTGACCTTTTTGCTTGTAATATGAGCCTTTAAATCTCCAGGGACATTCTGGTAAATGGGATGCTGCGCACCCTGATCACAAGCAGTGATCCAAATGGCTCTGATCTATTGACATATGTAGACTTGCTGATCCTCTCAACATGTGTCTGCCCTCATGAGGATATGAGAGTGTGTGCCCTTCGGAAGCAGGTGCACAGAAACAGGCCATTCAACCCACTCCCACCTTGTTACCTCCTTCCATCTTTCCTCCTGTTAAATCCACCATCCCAACCCTCCCTCCAGAACCCGTTTATTGCCCCAGCGAGACGGTTCACTTCAGCAACTCCCCTGTGGGAAGGGGTTTCATATTTCCACGATTCTCTGGGGCGAAGAGACTCCTTTTCAATTCCTGTTTGGATTTCTCGGGGGACTATCCCACATAGATATGGAAACGATCCAGCCTTTCTGAATGTGTACAGTCACATTTCTCGTGTTCTGCTTGGAAATTACGCCTGCACCGACTCCCCCGCCATTTTACAGTCTGGACACCTCAAAGGGTGGAATGACCAAGGTTCAATCAGAGGAGAGAATCATAGAACCCCTACAGTGAGAAATCAGGCCATTCAGCCCATTGAGTCCACCCAGACCCACCGCATCCCTGGAACCCTGCATTTCACAGGAGAAAGATTTCTGATTAAGGGCTTTTGCCCGAAACGTCAATTTTCCTGCTCCTCGGATGCTGCCTGACCAGCTGTGCTTTTCCAGCACCACTCGAATCTAGACTCTAATCTCCAGCCCTCACTTTGGCCTTACCTGCACATCCCTGAAGACTTCAGGTAATTTTAGCACGGCCAATCCACCAAACCCGCACATCTTTCGACTGGGAGAGGAAACCCACCCAGACACAGGGAAAAATGTGCAAACGCCACACAGACGGTCGCCTGAGGATGGAATCGAACCCAGATTCTGGCGCTGTGAGACTGCAGTGTTAACCACAGAGCCACTGTTCAATCTCGCTTCAATACAATGCTTTTCAAATCTATCTCTCCAGATAGGTTGGTTCACATTTTTTAATGATTTTGCAAACCTAATTCCGAGTGGACCAGCATGCTAACTTGATCACAAGGCCTCTGTCCATTTCTCCTATCTTCTGGGATTATCATTTGACATGAAATGGAACTGAGATATTGCAAGATGTGAGCCTGGCTGCTGACCATGTGCTTGCGCAATAAGGAGACAGCATTAGCAGTGAGAAAGGTTACCAATAAATACTGTACCAGTTAAATGATGAATGTCAGTGCATTCTGAGAGGTTTGCTTCTCCTGTGGCTTATCGCAAAGGCGGATAATTCTTCCTGCTGTGTGAAAAACAACAAGGCTTTAACTCCTCTGTGTTTTCTATCTCGCAAACAATCCACAAATCATTTCCTACCACTACCATTTTTAGAGTCAGCGCTCAGGGAACAGTGCTTTGTGGAGGGTCAGTACTGAGGGAGTCCGGCTATGTCAGAGGGTCAGTGCTGAGGGAGTGCTGCACTGTCAGAGGGTCAGTACTGAGGGAGTGTCGCACTGTCAGAGGGTCAGTTCTGAGGGAGTGTCGCACTGTCAGAGGGTCAGTACTGAGGGAGTGTCGCACTGTCAGAGGGTCAGTACTGAGGGAGTG
>NC_057751.1:14389639-14393315 GCF_004010195.1 Chiloscyllium plagiosum | reverse complement strand
CTGAGGGAGTGCTGCACTGTCAGAGGGTCAGTACTGAGGGGGGAGTGCACTGTTGGAGGGTCGGTACTGAGGGAGCGCTGCACTGTCAGAGGGTCAGTACTGAGGGAGCGCTGCACTGTCGGAGGGTCAGCACTGAGGGAGTGCTGCATTGTTCTGAGTCAGTAGTGTGGGAGTGATGCATTGTGAGAGGTGTAGGTCTGATTGTTAGAGTACTGATGTGCCAGAGGAGCTGTCTCCCAGATTAATCTCAGCGCAGTGAACATTGAAAATGTCTCCCTCCTCTGTGGAATTGTTCTAACCAACTCTCCTCCCTCAATCCAAACACTTGAGATGTGCTCCTTTTAGCTTTTGTTCAGAACCGTCAAGTCTAAGTTGACTGTTACTCCAACAAGTTACCAGTTTGTTCAATTTACGGTCTCATAAGGAAGACATAAAAGCAAGTTTCCTTTCCATTGAGCTGCTTCAAGCCAGAGAAGTCATGATCAAATGTGACAAACAAATACAGTGCATTGGATCTTGCTGCTTTCAGCAAGTCCCATTAACATGATGCAGTTTGTGAAATGAGAGGTGACAGATCGGTGAGTGGGCTCCTGCTGAGTGCCGGTCAGTGAGGAATGTCGAGAATGAACACTGGGGTGATGTAATCAGCTCAGGCAATGAGTTAGAACAGGCTCGGTTGGCTGAATGGCCTCCTCCCTTTGATTTTAACCACGGGGACTCTCCCTGGCGTTTCCTTTGCGATTTGTGAGTCTGACTTCACTTGGACTTGACCCTTTAACACCGATGGTTCTGCCCGAAAGGAGGGTATCGATGGGCATGGGTTTGACCATTGCATGTGGCCCTTCGAGGAGGAATGGGCGTCTGCCCAGATGTCGCACCCCTTCAGCATGCTAGTTCAAGGCAGGCAGAGCATTCCAGTCAGACAGTCCTCAAATGTTTACTCCCAGTCAGTTCTCCATCCCGGTCATGAAGCAAAACAGAAGGAGGAAGTCACTCACCAGTGTTGTGGAGCAGATCAAAACGCCCTCAAAATATATTAAAGCCTCGACCATAACTTTTCCTTCTTTTAAAGGCAAGGGCCAGGCATGACATTCTGGATGCAGTTCGATTGGTCAAACTGCCAGCTTTGAAGCATAGAACACAGAGAACACAGAACATTACAGCGCAGGAACCGCCCCTTTGGCCATGATGTTGTGCCAATCACGATGTCAAGTTGAACTAATCCCTTGTCCCTGTCCTTACTCCATATCCCTCTGTTCCTTGTTGTTCATGTGCTGGTTTAGAAGTCCCTGAAACACCCTTATCATATCTGATTCCACTACCCAGCCCTGTCAGCATGTTCCAGGCTCCGGCCACACTCTGTGTAAAAAAAAAACCTGCCCCTCACATCTCCTTTGAACTTTCCCCTCTCACCTTAAATATGTGCAGAACACACTTTATTCAGACGCTATAGTTCAAAGACAACAAAAGAAAGGAGAAATTGGATTAACTTAACTCTTTCAGTAAACATAACAGAATGATATTTAACTACTAAGCAGGAACTTTTCTGATATAGTAATATCCCATAAACACACACTTGGCAAAGGCAAATTCAGTAAAATAGATTGTTTCACATGCTATTTCAGTAGCTGGAAGAAGACCCCAGCTTTTAACTGTAACAGAGAGAGGAATAAGAACTTCCATATGCAGCTTTAAGCTAAAACTAAAACCCCTGGTTCTCTGGGAGCTTGATCCCACCCATTCAGGCTGCTTCTATTGTTCCAACTTTAATAAAAACCCGAGGCCTCACAAGCTGTTTGCTTCATTGGCCCTGGGTAGACTGCTCTACACCTCTGTCTCATTAAAAAAACGGACAAAACACACATCCTAAAGCCAGAGGCAAGTTGAGGTTGAGACTTTTGCGGTTACCTGCAGAGTACTGGCTCAACAATTTTGGTGATCAGAACTTGGGTGAGGGTTATAGGGTCATGGAGAGTGGGGAGCTGGGGATTGCAGGCATTTCTGGGAGGCCTAACAAGGCCATGACTGTGGTAGCCATGTGTGCCTTGGTCAGTGCAAATGTCACATGTCTCCCCGCCAGGAGCAGTCAAGGGAACACAACCTTGAACTTCTTTGCTCCTAGATCCTATCAGGGGGTTAGCTTAATACTGCTTCAGTGTCTCAGATGCAGCTTCTCCACCAAGGCACTGAGACACATTCCCTCTTCATGAAGGCCAGAGGGCTGATGGAAACCTGGGAACATATAAACTGAAGACCACTCTGCCCTTTGCGTCTGTCCTACGAGTCACCAAAATAACAGCTGATTGTGGAAGTCCACAGCATTTCCAACACTATCCACACGCCCCTTGATATTTCTGCCTCGAACATACTCAGTACTGAGCCCCCACAACCCTCGGGGGTGGAGAATTCCACAGGTTCCCCACCCTCTGAGGGAAGAAATTCCTCCTCATCTCAGTCTGAAATTGCCTCCCTTTCACTCTGAGACTGTTCCCTCCAGGATCAAGTTCCCCCCACCCCACCCCCGCTGCACCGGTGGGTTGTGCGGGATGTGGGGAACATCCCTCCTGTATCTACCTTGTCAAGCCTTATCAGACGTTTGAATGTGGGCAGCACGGTGGCTCAGCAGTTAGCACTGCTGCCTCACAGCGCCAGAGATCCGGTTCGATTCCAGCCTCGGGTGACTTATCTGTGCTTGCACATTCTCCCCGTGTCTGCCTGGGTTTCCTCCGGGTGCTCCGGTTTCCTCCCACAGTCCAAAAGACGTACAGGTTCGGTGGACTGGCCAAGCTAAATTGCCCACAGTGTCTTGGGATGTGCAGGATAGCGGGGCTAGCCATGGGATTACAGGGATAGGGTAGAGGGGGTGGGTCAGGCTGGGATGATCTTTGAAGGGCTACTTTGGATTCATTAGACTGAATGGCCTGTCTCTACATTGGAGGGATTCTATGAAATTACCTCTCATTTTTCCAAAACACCGGACAATACATTGCAGTCTCCTCAATCTGTCCTCGGACAGTCCCACCAGCCCAGGGATATACGTGGTAAACCTCCACTGCCTGTGGCAAAGTATGTCCTCCCTCAGGCAAGGAGACCAAAACTATAGAGAAAGGACATCGAGGCCTCAGACAGGGTGCAGTGCCCAAACCAGTTGCGTGATCTCTCCCCACCCCACCAAGTGCCTTCCTGCAAAGGTCTCGCTCACTGTGAGGTGTTGTGATTCTCCCCTTAACATAGCCCTGCAGAGAGATGGACACTTTGAACGCACTGGGGACGGGAAATCAGCTGATGCTGGACGTCCACACCATTTCCAACACTATCCACATGTCCCTTGATATCTTGAATATCTCTGCCTCAAACATACTCAGTAGTGAGCCCCCACGGCCCTCCAAGGTAGAGACTGCCACAGGTTACCCAGTTAATTAAGGCTGAAAATCTGAACTTCAGATTGCCTGCTAAAGCAGGTGAACCGGACACAAACCGGGAGATGCACTGACACTCAGCCAGGCCAGGGACAGCGCAGCAGACATGGAGAGTGAGAGACAACACGTGAGGTTTGCGTTGACAGAGAAAGTGATCAGAGTGGTTTTTAATGTGCGGCAAATAATCCACAGCATGGTGCCTTTTCATGCAAGGGACAATCCTTTCTGAAAACGCGTCAACATTCTGGAGAGCTGCT